>NW_026725541.1:0-58155 GCF_029784015.1 Lycium ferocissimum
CTTGATACATATAATAAACACAATAAGACACACATGCAACTATCAACTAATAACAATATAATAAAGCAAGAAATAACCCAACCAACCCTCACCTGAAAATCTGAAATCTTGAAGAATCGGTGCAAATTTCTCACCACTTCAAATCTGTTGTCTGTCACTGTAAATTAACACATGCATGGTTGGAAAATAAGAGGAAAGAAAAATAATATCCATCTCCCTCATTGGTTGTAGTCGGTAAAATTAAAAACTCACCAGATAAAACCCAAAAAGGAATACCAAAAGTAAAAGATAAAAACAAAAAGACCACACACAATTAAACGAAACAGACAACCATCGTAAGAAATCCACGAATGAATAAACATTGAAAAAAAATGCAATGATTCCCGTATAGGAGTCCGGAGAGGAAGATGAATCAGAGAGAGAAATCATTGAAATGAAGGAAGTATGTAGAAGAGAGGGAGTTTTAGTGGGACGCGTGTTTGTTTTATCAGTGCTCAAACATATGCTTACATTTAGCCATAAAGAAGTTCATATTTATGAAAATACCCTTCATCTTACTGAAGAACTCTCACTCATTAATAGTTTAAAAAAAAATTAAATAAATTAGATGGTGGCAAGCCCGTGCAAGCACGGGCCCAACACGAAAAAAATGAGTCGGTTTAGTTACTAAACTACAACAAAAATATTAAATAAGGACAATAAAATTCAAATAGCATTTGTTCTAGTACTCCTGGTACAGATTAACGGTTGAGCCTAATTTAATTGGTGAGCTCCCTGCCTTCCAGGGTTGGAGTGAAGAATTATATTGTTATCCTCCTCTAGGCAGAAGTGGCTAGGTAGGAAAGATCTAGAGTGCCAGCTTCAGCAGGCTATATTTATCTGAACATAATGAAAAACAAAACAAAAACATCACATCTGAAAAGTAAGAACGTCTATAATACAAACAATGATACCACATACTTTCAATATTTAGAAAAATCTAATGATTGTCATTGAAAAAGTCCGCGATAAGTATAATGTTCAATACAATACTTGAAACTAACACGAAGGATGTAGATTCACTTTGTAGTAACACTTCTTGAGTTTCCTATTGAATTTTACAATCTGCAAAAAGTAAAGTAATGCATAAGGACACTGTGTCCGAAAAGCAAAAGGCATTAGTAAATATCTAACTTTAGCAGATTATCAACAAAACAAAGGAAGTGACACCACATCAACTCAACTGCAGAGCAACCAGAGCTCAGAATTCATTTCACAATTAGTAGACAGTTCATCTAGGCTTCAACTAATTCCAGAGTAGTGTCCACCTATCGAAAGAAGTGTCTCTGCATTTACCAATTTTTCTACTATAAGATGAAATAAACATGAAATGCAGACAATATATTAAAGGAATGGAGGGGATGACATGAGGTCCATGGACATGACAACTTGAAGGAGACCAACATTTAGCTTCGGACAATTCAAGTTTGCTCCTCTTATGTTACTTGTTAAGTAGTCCTAAGAAATACATTGGAACTACAAATCTAAGCATCGTGAAGAGCACTTGAACTCGACAATTTGTACTTTTAGTTAAAATTCAACCAAGTATTAGGACAGTTGAGCATTTTTCCAACAGAAGCAACATAAGTAGGCAGAAATGGACAGATCATCCGTTTATTTTGTCCAGAAGGAGGACAGATTCTTAATCTGACAAACGATACATGACCATCCTCTCGTTATTGTTAAATAGATTATACAAAAATTAGTTATTACAAAGAAATGAAGTCAACTATTCCAACAAAATTGAAAAAGATACAAAGATAGACTCACGCGATTAGACGTTTCTACTGGTCAATATATATAAAAGTTGAGTTTTTCGCATGAAAATATTTTCATCAAGTTACATAGAAATTGCACAAATGGTCGCATGCATAAGCAAATCCAGAAAAATCTGCTACAGAAAGTAAGCTACGCTATAATAACAACTTACCAATCTTTGTCGAGCTTTATGTAGAAACAATCAAGTAGACTTGATAAGAGCAGTAGAGAAACAGCCCTTAGCAATGCCTTCAACCTATTAGCCTATATTGGAGCTCTCTTTTCTCCTCAGATCCAAATAATCGAGAACTTCTTTCAAATTATCTGGTGCTTGATTTGCTGTCTCTTGTCCTACATAAAACATATCAGCAGCAACAATATTTTAATGGAATAGTGGAAAGGGAACTCCGATTTGGAACACATTATGGTTAAAGAAAATCTGATGCAGTAGGTAAGTAAAGGATGCTAATTCAAGTTCCATGCCAAAAATTGCACCAGTGTGGCATGGGAGACTAAAACTAATGAGAGATTATGAATAATCACATGATCGGGTAAGGTTTCTCTTCATATTAAAGGTTTGATTGAAAGTTCATTAAAATGATAGGTCGCATTTTTGTTTTTCTGCTCTCTCATAAACATCCAGTCAAACACGGTTAGTTTTTTCAGAATTACTTTTGAAATAACAATCATCCAAACAAAAAAGTTTTTTCAGAAATTTTCTCCAAAAACATTTCCAAAAAATATCTTCAAATGTCGAATACAACACAACCTTTTTACCTTCCAAATCTCTATGCATTAAAGAATAAAGTAAGAAACTCAAAGTTTTAGTAGGACTCTCTTTCGATACATTTCAGAGATTTAATCAATCTACATAAGGTGAGTCAGAAATGACGTTCCAATTCTTTGTATTAGCTAGAGTAGGACGTGTGATACATTTACATCTAGAGAAAACTTAAGAATATTCAAGCTATTTTCCATTTTTCTCTCTGAAGCTCGCGATCATCAAATCAAAAGCCAAATCTCATTTATTAATTTCCATCACTAAAAGATAAGAAATAAAAATCTTTCATTTCATGAGGAGTAGTATATTAATTACTGAGTACTTTTACAAACTTTTTCTGAACATTTAAGAGAATATAATGTGAAATTCAGAAAAGACTAACAGACAATCTTTACAATCTGGCATCCATCACCAAAACAACTCGGGATGACTAAGTCCTCGAAGTCCTTCTTTTTGCCTTCTCCTTTTGCAAGATCACAAATTTTCTAATCTTTTAACACACTAATTTTTCAGTAGATCCACCAAGTAACGGCCGAGATTCACCAAAACTCTCTACATTATTCCTGTAAATTGCATGGAAGGATTTCTGAAAATCCAAAATGTTAAACAAACGGTTCCTGTTACCCGATCCGGATCGGGAGACGAACCAAAGGATCTCCTCGAATACGAACTCGTCTCAGGGTATAGCTACATACATTTATCAGTAAACCTCATTGGAAACTAATAGGAGTATTACTATTTTCATTATTTATGCCTAGATATAACATCCTTTTATCTAAAAACTTTGCTTTTTAAACTTTTTATGTTTTTTCCTCTAACGAATCAATAACTAAATATCCCTTGATCCAAATTCATGTCTGGTGAACCTTAACAACTTGTGCATTGAAGTTGCATAAACAGCAACAGAAGTAATTAAGTTTGACCTCAAAAGTGAAAATCCAACCTTCAAATTTGCTATTTTGCAGGGGATCCCTAAAAATGTTGCCGCACCATGTCCGAAACTCCAAAAAATGCATCCATTGACATTTACTTCGAGTGGATCGACCATTCTATTTAAAAGCTGAACATGACTTATATCAAAATGTAACGTGCAAAGAAAAGCAGACCTCTAACTTCAAAGGAAATAGAAGACCAGTATAGGAAACATGAGCACCCAAAGCTAATATTACATTCAAATAAACGTGCGCTTTATGAATTGGGTTAGAAGCTAAAGTAGAAGATGGAATGGGGGTCGGCAAATAAATTCAACATCCACACATATAGCTAAAGAAAAAAGTTACTTTTTTCTGTAAATTGAACCAGAACAACAAATGGTTGTTGCTACTCTTTTTTCAAAAATTTGAATAATGAAGTTCTCGCTTAAACCAAAAAAGATTATATTGTACCCTAATGAAGCCGTGAATAGGCTTCTTACTCAAGGTAAGTTTATTACTTTAAACCCTTTAAGCTAAAGCTCTTTTTAGGTTCTTTATCATATATTAATTTCTGGGTATTCGGGATTCATCACAATCAATTTGAAGCTATTCCTCTTTCATGAATTAAATCGCAAATCCTGAAATACCACTTGATGCGAAGAAAAGAAACCCTTTTCCCTTCGGCAGAAAATATCACAAAAGGAACAAATTAATGACGAAAGAGAAAAATAATAACCACAGAGCCCTGAAACTGGAAAACTTGAGGAGAAACTGAAGAAGATTAGAGGAAAAACTGACCTGAAATTGCAAATTTTCTGAAAACTATCCTAAAATAAGAAGATAAGATCTCAATGAGATTCTGAAAACTTATGGAGAAATCAATTTTTCTTGGTGTGTTTTCTGGGAAGAAGAGAGAACACCCACATCAGCGAGCGGTGATGGAGAAACGTGGCAAACCCAATTGCAGGTTCAACGGCACGTAATATAAATTGTTCTTAAAAGTCACAATTGCCCTTAATTGGAACTTTAATACCCTAAAACAGCCATGTCGATCCACTGGCTCTTCTATAATAAATAAATAAATAATGTTCTTCTCAATTCAACTGTTTTGCATTAGATATTTGTCTGCTAAGCTCTATTCTCCAAGAAGTAACAATGATGTATTTTGGATAGCACGTGGTGTGGTGGAGTATTATCCAAATGGTCAACCCCAGAAAATATCTAAGTTCAACTTTTGGGATTTGAAAACCTCTGCGCACTATTAGTATGTATTTACATGAGGTTGTTGGGAACACAAACAATGACAAGGTTTCTTAAAAAAATAATAGAGTAAACATATCAGATTAGTGGATACGGATTTTAGTACCAATTAAGTTTGAACTTCAACTTATATCACTATTACGTTCTCCAATTCATTTTAGCAAAAAGTTTATCAATAATAAAGTTTACCACAAACATTTTATGTTAATGGTATTATTTTTTGCAGATGTATTGCTCCTAGACTGAAAGCATAAAGAGCTAGAACACTGTTAAAGTTGAGTAATGCTAGACCTTAATTCCAAGCCTTAACATGATTAAAAGCCAGGCCTTAATCAGAGAGACGGATGCAGAGTTTTGGTATCGGGTTAATATGAACCCGGTACTTTTGACCGTGGAGCATAAATTTGCATAAAAATTCACGAAAATTACATTTGATGTGTCTCTGCTTAACCACATTACTTGTGTTTCAGCATACACAATGTCCTACATCTTGGTGCTATAGTTGTAAGAACTTGAT
This sequence comes from Lycium ferocissimum, assembly GCF_029784015.1. Taxonomy (NCBI): domain Eukaryota; kingdom Viridiplantae; phylum Streptophyta; class Magnoliopsida; order Solanales; family Solanaceae; genus Lycium; species Lycium ferocissimum. The sequence goes on from NW_026725541.1 coordinate 5,270, forward strand.
ACCAAGGATAATAAACCTAAACAGAGTCCCCAAAACACAAACACAAACACACACACACTCACACCCCAAACCACCTTTTCGTATACCCTCTTTAGTTTAGAAATGATCATAATTTGGACAAATCGTAAATCTGATTATCATTTAACAACTAACTAAATTTCTCAGTAATTTTAGCACACTCACGTTGGCTAAGTTCAAGCGAAGTCCATATTTCTACAACTAAAACAATCACCACATATTCCCACATTAAATGTAGAGTGACGAAAGGCAAGTACAGGTATAAGATTGATTAAATAGAGACTATCAAACAAATGGATTACCTTGTCAAGAGAACATTGAATCTGTTCCGACTTCCCAGAAGGTGTACACTTCCAAATTTCTTGTCCATCTTCACAATTAGACGCAAAGAAGGGTCATATTTCCACCCAGTTTAAGCAGGTCTGCTTGAACATCAATTCGCTGTCTTCCACCCCATAAGTTCAAATCAGACTGAAAATATAAATTCTTAAAATTCAGATGAATAAAATCTAAAATTGAGATGAAAGATCATCACCCACACATATTAAAGGGGGAAAAAAAGAAGATTTGGCAAAAAAATTGGAGGAGGAGCTAACCTGTAAATTTGAACAGCAAAGAGAGAAGATAACAGAAGAACCTTTATGTCTGGGCTAAAACTACGCGGTGGGAGAAGAAATTAACGCCACGTAGAATTATTAGATAGTACTCGTATTCATCAGCTCCTTGAAATGACAAAAGTATCCTTTAGTGTAGTAGAGATGACTCAAAAGCAACCATGTCGACGATCCTACGGGTTCAAAATGTACTTGTTTTGGACAGAAAGAAGTATAAAGTTTACAAAATAATAAATGTGACAACGCCTAGTACTACCATAAAGCTGGACATAAGCTATGCAAAGAGGGAGCAGTTACCTAGTTAATGAAATCACCTTTAATTTGAAATTCCAACTTTAGAAATTGGTGGAAAGTTTTTTTATGTTAATGGTTTCAGTTAATTTTGTTCCTATGAAATTGTTCCTAAAGTTAAGTTAAAAATTGCAGCCTAAAGTAGAAAACACATACTTTATACTCATAGTCCTAGCAATGTGATAGACATGCTGCAAGCTACAAGTATTTACACGAGTCTGCGACTTTTGTGGTTTTAAAAAAAAAAAAGTTGAACCAAAATAACATTAAAAAAAATTGACTCCTATTGGGTGAGAAGGACTATATTTGAAAAAAAAAAAAAAAGAGAGAGAGAGAGATCAAAAATTGACACCTACTGGGTGAGGAGGACTCTATTTGCCAAAAAAAAAAAAAAATAGAGAGATCAAAAATTGACTCCTACTGATTGAGGAGGACTCTATTTGCAAAAAAAAAATATAATCGAGAGATCAAAAATTGACTCCTACTGATTGAGGAGGACTATATTTGCAAAAAAAATAATAATAGAGAGGTCAAAAATTGACTCCTACTGATTGAGGAGGACTATATTTGCAGGAAAAAGGAAAAAAAAAAAGAGAGAGATCAAAAATTGACTCCTGCTGGGTGAGGAGGACTATATTTGCAAAAAAATAATAATAGAGAGGTCAAAAATTGACTCCTACTGATTGAGGAGGACTATATTTGCAGGAAAAAGAAAAAAAAAAAAAAAGAGAGAGAGATCAAAAATTGACTCCTGCTGGGTGAGGAGGACTCTATTTGCTAAAAAAAAAAAAAAAAAAAAAAAAAAAAAAAAAATAGAGAGATCAAAAATTGACTCCTACTGATTGAGGAGGACTATACTTGCAAAAATAAAAAAGATCAAAAATTGACGTCACAAATTGACCTGCCGGGTCTGTGGCCCGCTGGGTAAGTGAGGAGGACTATACTATAAACATTTTTTTGCACGGATTGCCCTTCTTTTGGAGTGGTCTTTAAATTTGCCTCTATATTTCGTTCTTTAAATTACGCCCTCATTGTACGGTCTTTAATTTTTGCCCTTTGCGTTCGCAACCCCGAGCGTTCACGCAGAAATCATGAGGTTCCGGTTCGAACCCCCGCTCAACATAAATTTAAAAAAATTGCAAGGCAAGATTTAGAAATTTATCCGAATCGCATACACTGTTATGAATTACAAAGTTATGCCGGACCGCATACTCGCCTTAGGCGTACTTGGCAACATATGCCGGGTCCTAAGATAACATTGATAATTCCTTAACAAGTTTATGTCGGTCCGCATAACTTTTGATAATTCTTAACAAGTTTACGGCGGCCATATTTATGGACAAACTTTTAATGGGACGTACAAGAAATCATAACAAACCAATAAAGAATGTGGATGTTACGTTCTAACTAAATGTATCTTAATGCATATTCGTGTCTTAAAATATTACAAATGTACCTCGATCCGTTAGTATTTGCACTTACCAAGTTGTACAAATTGACACATCTTACGATGCGCAAGAGATAAAATATAAAAACAATATCAACTTTTTTATGAGCATGCTTTGTTTCTCGCTAATGTATGATCCGTTTCTTTCCCAACATATCGTCATTGATGTTAAGTTCGTTTTGGTCGCTAATATACGAATTTTGAACTAACCAAATTTAGCTTATAAAACAAAGTCTATGTCTTAAGGAAAAGTTATGCGCATACTTTATAGGCATACTTTTAGTTATGCCTTAACTAAAATTTATACAAGATAACTAGGAAAAAAACTTTTGGTTAAGGCTTAACTAAAAGTTTGCCCATTAAAAGTTTGCCCATAAGTATGCAGGATCAAGATAAACAGAAGAATTACCAAAGTTATGCCGGATCCAGCATACTTATGCCAAGTCCGCCCATAAGGCATAAGTATGTCGGGTCCGCATAACTGTGAATTCCCTAATGTCATATGTCGGTGGGGGCATAGCGAAATTTAAACTCGCCTTGCGAATTTTTTTTTTTTTAAATTTTTTTGATGATGGGGTTCGAACCTCGGAACCTACGAGTTTTAGCCAAATGACAAGCAAAATTTAAAGATTTCAAATATGAGGGGCAAAATTTAAAAACCACCCCAAAAGAAGGGCAATTCACAATTGTCCTACTATAAATTAGTTGGAGAAGGCCCATGCTAAGCCCGGGCCCAAACTCATGAGATAAGAGTAGTAACTTTAATTAAGGAAGTGTGATTTTTGTCATATTTTTCTGTTATAATTAATTTACTGTAGTGACATGTTAATTTTGTCTTCTTGATAAGTCTTCACAATTATTAAAATTTCTTAGTTACATAATTTTTATCTTTAAAGTTGTGACGAAATGGTAAGTGCTCTTTTATTCTTAACAAGAGGCCTAGGGTTCGAGCCCTTGGGATAGAGACGTTTTGGCAGGGAGTGTTTTACCCACAAAGTAAAGACCTTCCGACGCGAATCCGAATTAGTCGGGCCCAAAGCATATACCGGACACCGGATGAGAAATTAAAAAAATAATTTAAAGATTTTTTTTTTGGGAAGCAGGCTTGGTATGGAATTAGCAAACACCAAATTAAAGACACAAGTGATTCGGTATCTAATAAACCAACATTATTTTGTAGAAAAACAAAGTTAACTTGGCGAAGCTCATAAATTTAAAAATATGTTGGCATTTTATGATTTTATGAGCATATAATCCTTTATTATTTTGTAGAAAAACAAAGTTAACTTGGCGAAGCTCATAAATTTAAAAATATGTTGGCATTTTATGATTTTATGAGCATATAATTCTTTCATATGTGTGCAAATAATAGAAGTAAACTCTTTTGGTATTTATAAGTTTTCCTCTATTGAAGATTTTTATTTCATTTTAAGGAATTTTTATTTATTCCAAAATAATTAATTTTTTTTTAAAAGGTGTTAATATTTTCTTTCTAAAGTTACCCTTTTTAATGGATGATTTAAACGAACTTTCTAAAAAGTCTTTGCATCTTGAGTAAATTTGAAAAGAGATAAAGGTTAATATAGTCATAACATTTTAACTAATATTAAAATAATTTCTTAATAATAATGTTCAAATAACTTATAAAAAAAAATTTGAAATAATATTCAACGGGGATCTCCACAAGGGGGGAGGTGGGGCAAATATTTCTATAATGAGATTTGATAAAGGTTCGTTAGAGTTTATGCCTAAATTTACTATAAGTTAAATATGATGATCTAACCTTAAATTTAGACGAAATTTTTTAAAAAAAAATAAATTCACTAATCATTAAAATGAACCTCAAGAAATAATTTAGTTCATCCAATATATTTTATAATTAAAAAGATTACTTGATCGGTTAATCATTTGATGCACCAAAACCTTAGAGGTTTTTAAGATAATTTAATTGTTGAATTATAACGGCTTAATTTTCAATTCTATAAGGAATTGCTCGTTAATGATTTCTGCTTTCATTATTTATTATACATCATTAGGTATTTGAAAAGAAATGAGTGAAATAACAAGTAACAATTACACGTAATAATAAAAATTTCAAAATGTATGTTTTAAATAAATCTAATAATTTTATAAGTATAATAATAATAATAATTCAAGAAACTTATAAAATAATTTTCTTTTTGAAGTTATGCTAGAAAATGATTCAAGGGAGATCTCCACAAGCACATGTATGGATTGAAAAAAAAAAAAAAAAAAGCCTGAAAAAACATGTATGGATGACGTGAGATATATTTAACCTACAATGAGATTTTATAAAGGTGATTAAGGAGGACCAAAGTTATTGGGACCCACTTCTAGGTCCCATGAGCAGACATTCAAATAAGTTAAAATATCAAATCCCCTTATATATAGAGAGGGTCTGCCTTCCAAACTCATTAAACTCATTCATTCTTTATTAGAACTTCCCATATCAAAATCTTACAGTATTATCTTTTTTTCATTTTTGTCTTGAAGCAAAGTCATCAATGGTGAATACCCAGATTGTTTTATTGGCGACATTCGCCGAGCTGATTGTTGCCTGGATACAGGTTCAGCAGCAAAATTTACCGGAAACTCTGTTTGAAACTCATCCGAAAACCATGAGTGTTGCGGCGTATTCCTTGGCAATTACCTGGCTTTTATACGGATTTGAGCTCAGATTTCCCAGGCTCTATTTGGTTGTCCCGCTTGGCGTCGACTTTTTCGGATCATTATCAACGGCGAGTGCACTCTCATTTCTTCTTCCAGACTCTGCTCGACCATTCTTGTATTTTCTTGGCCTTATTATGCCTGCTGGAAATATATTCTGTTGGATTTTCCAAAAACTCGAGGTAAAATTTAGTGAAACGGAATTTTGGAGGAGAAATATTGATCCAGTTTTAGTTGATCTTATAAGGATGTTCAACAGAGGACGGCTCATCCGTCCCATCCTTCCTCACTGATTCTACCAACCTGATGCCCATTTGTGCTATTTATCCTCAATTTACCTATCACTAGCATTGTACCTTTAAGTACTTCCCTAGTTTCTTCCCGCTACAGGTGGCAAGTGCGGATATTGTACCTTTGCTTCATTACTTCCCTAGTTTTTGGCAATACAAAATAGGTGGAATAGCTTGGTAGGCTCTTGTATTTATCCATTTTTGTCATTTTGATGTTCGTATTTATGAATCTTTAAACCCCTTCCACTCTGCGTGTAACTCACTTGCTTGACTTGCATGACACATCAGATCCATGTCATTGGGCACGTTCTTTATTTAATTCATCCATAAATAAACATTTTTATCCTCTATTTCCTTCCGTACATAAACTTTTAAATGTAATTTCTATATGAAAAATAAAATTGAATGCAACAAGAGATGGATTTTGCAGAATCTTGTCCGAGTAGCCATCTTTTTCGGGTCAATAGTTTTGCCGATGGCTATAATTTGTTAAAGATTTCATTTCCGGATCATTTCGTGAACACCCACATCCCAAGTTTCAATTTTTGTTCAGATTCTGATTTGGACAAAGATTGAAATATTTAACAAGACAATTAACAGCTATTAACTTTTGTAACCCGTTTGGCAATACCATGTATTTTTTTTGGGTTGATTGTTATTGTATAATTTTCTTCTTCGGTTATAAATGAAATGATTCTTTTTAAAAAAAGATTAACTATTTTGGTGTTCAAATTGTTTTACCAAAAGTTTAAAGATTACATTTTGGGATCTTTTTGTGAATACCCACATGACCGAAAACTGGTTATGGAGAAGCTTTTCTGATGGTGGTAGTGTGATGGTGAAGAAATTTGAACCAAAGAAATCTTAATGGATGCGTGGGGTGAGGGGGTGAACGAGGAAGATGAAATGGGGTAGGGGTTGGGAATTTTTTTCTTAATTATTTTTTGTTTTCTTCTTTTTTTCCTTTTTAAAATATTTATTTTTTAATTAAAATTATCACATTTACGCTCTTAATGCGTAAATCTCACACACTTTGTCTAATTCAGCATGATTAATGCCACATACGCTTGGTCAATGATCAGAGGGTTTAAAATGCTTAATTTTAAAAAATAGAAGGGTTTAGTTAGCAAATTCGTAAATACGAACATCGGGATTACAGGGGCCTATCAAGCTATTTCGCCTACAAAATATTTACCTAGTGCCTTTATTTCACTAGCACACCGATGCGGCTAAGTATTTTCCTAGATGCATTTTCCACTTGCTTTTTCTACACTGTGAATACGGTTCCTTCTTTTGATTTGTTTATTTGTGTTTTGAGGAATTTATGAGGTGGTGGTTTTATTTTGAGGAATACGTATATAAAAAAAACTCTTTTTCTACCTTTGAATTGAATGGCCTTGTGTTTTGGTTTCTTCTGCGTATGGAAAAAGAAAAAAGCACCACCATATTGCACTAAAAGAAATTGGAATTTTAATGGCAATGAAAGTTGCTATAGAATCCCATAATGTCGCCCCTAAAAGTTATGAGTAGTGACCTTTTAAGTTGCTCAGACTCGGATGCGGGTGTCGGATTCAGGTGCTGATCCAAAGGGACCAAAAATAAATATTTTAATTAATTATAAAAATTATATATCGATTCATATATGACAAAAATTAAAATTAAAATTTACTAAGCAATAATTAAGAGACCAAAAATGTTAACTGTACTATTATCTCTTATAAACTTTCACAGCACTGTCGACGCGTCTTCACCGAGTACAATGGGCCTACCTAAATGGCTGCGAATTCAGTAAGTTCACACGGCAATTGCCTAAGCTTTTAACCTAATTAAATTGGCTTAGAGGGTGTTAGAATAAACTTACCCTCCATAAGTTAGTTAAATTAGTTTTCCTTATACTTATTTTCATATTTGATAAATATAAAAAAAATACTTACACTTCAATTATTTATTAACCAAAATAAGTCAGAAATCATAAATTGGTCACCCAGTTTATGAAATTTCAGCTTAGATACATTTCTAATTTAACCATAATTTATTTTGTTACTTCATTAATCCAGCATTTACTTCGAGACCCAACCATAGTTTCTTTTCTTGGCTTTGTTAATTTGGGGTGACAAAACTCTACTCTATTTTATTAACTAGTGAATGTGGTTGCACGAAGCGTACGGTTATGAAAGACATTAGTAAATTCGAAAATAATACTTTTATAAATTTAGTTGATATAAAAGAGATAAAATATTTCAACATGTATCCAATTATAAAATCAATTTTTTTTAATTTCGATAAAGCCGTCTATATAACTATCTTTATTAGAATTAGCATTTAGATGAATTCTTGTTAGAATCTAAACTTAGATTGACTCTTACTATAATTAAAACTGTGATGAACTTTTATTAGAATCAGTATTTGGTATCCCTACGCATAGCGGGAGCTTAGTGCACTAGACTGTTTTTTTTTCTTCTAAAATTTTACTTAAGCTACAAGGAGACTGCAATAATCCTATGATTCTAATAAAAGTTCCTCAAGAAAATGGCTCTAGATACCAATTGTTGGTTTTTAGCAAAGAAACCTAAGAAATAATTGAGAAAAAATAATGATAGAAAAATATACAACAATGCAGTCAAAGGAAATTATTTTATTCAGTTATGTTTAACTCTGCATTTGTTGAAAAAAAAAAGTAAAAAAATAATCATAAACTAGTCTAGAATATCTCTACAGAGTATATCTTTAATTAATTAGCATAACGTAAAATATCTCTGCAGAATGTATTTCTAACTAACTAATTATTAACAGTAAAACAAAATTTATTCAAATACAGTAAAACAAAGTTACTGAGTCCAAAAACAAATATTCTTACCATGTTTTTAAAGTTATGAAAATGGCTCAAATGTATCCTTTCCCATTTTTCTTCCACCACTAGACACTAGCTGTCTGATTCTCTTTCTCCTCAATCTAACCTTGAAATAAAAGCACTGTGAAAGAGTACTTTTTGTATGGTTATAAATTCAATATTTTTGAAATTTATTTGCAGTGCCGTCACAAGACTCACAACCAAGAAAATTAAGTAGCCACTTGGAAGTTAGACCTACATAAACTATATCTCTACAGCAAATATATATGTGCTACTCATAATTTAACTTGAGAGCTCAATACATAAAGAGAAAAGTTGTTGAGAGCTCAATCCAGAAAGAGAAAGGTTGCATCATTAATTACAATGGAACCTTTACTACTCTTTCGGGATAAAAAAAAAAAAAAAGTGTCCACTTACCCATTTCAGACACCCTTTAAAAAATACTAAATCTTGGAAAAAAAATAAGTGGACATTTTTTTTATCCATAAAAAGGCTAAGTGAACACTCTTTTTTATCCGGAGGGAGTAATAAAGGACTCTTTTCTGGTCATGATGAGTTAATTTTTCGCCTACACGTAAATTTAATAAAGAAAAAAGAAAGAGAGAGACAAGGGAGTTTGCGGTTCTGATTTAGTATGCAATTTGCCCTTAAAAACCAATTTAGTTCAGTTTGTTAATTGTAATCAAATCTAACAGAACATCGAACAAGATATGTATTGGGTTTTATTTTTGTTAGTCTCGTCAGTTTCTTTCAGTTATTTAGTAGGGCATTTTTGTTTTTGTCTCTTTTATTCGACTAATTAGTATAATTTGATAAATTAGGGGTGGTAAAATTAATCCAAACTCATATAATCCGCTCGACTTATCCAAGAAGAGTTGATGTGGTGAGTTGACATGCCATTTGGCTAAGATAGATGGGGTTACCCGAGGAAATAGAGAGGCAAATTTGAGCCCCATTTATAATACTATTAAGGGGCATATGAACCGATAGTATACCAGAAGATAATATTAAACTTTTTTCAACAGTAAAAGAGCAAAAATAAGCCTTTTCCCTAGTTAAAATTACACTGTCCGTGGCAAGATGACATGTACATTTCTTTTTCATTCCCTTATATTCCCTTTTCCTTTTTTAAGATTTTCTTTCCCTGACAAATTGGGGAACATTCATTTCTATTAGGCTTGAGTTCATCAGGGCATTTTAATAAGTTACAAAGATCGAAGATAGTGTAGTGTGCTGTTTATTATGACTATTTAATTGGATTTTTTTTTTTTTAAGGAGAAATGGCGGTAGGGACTTGAACCCTCACCCACAAAATAAAAATTAAAGTAGTCAACCAATTGAGCTACTAAATTTTTATATTAGAAATTAGTATTGATTAAATTCAATTACATATTATTAATAATAATTTAACAACATAAATTTTCAATTAAAAAGGCGTGGAATACTATTTTTGATATTCATTAAGTATTCTTTAACTTGCACTAGAGTGCTTTCCGCATTTTAATACTCCCTCCGTTTCATACTAGTTGTTCGCATTACTATAACGGAAAAGGGTCATACTTGCCCCTGTACTCTTCAAAAAGGATTATATTTGTCATCCCTTATACTTTTTGGATATGAGCTGGACCATATAAGTTGTATAATTCAAATTTTTTTGAGTGTTTTATAACATTTTGTCTTAAAATAGGGTCATACTTGCCTCTTGTACTCTTAAAGCACTTAATTATATAAAGCGAAAAAAATAAGTTGGATTACCCCAACTTATTTTTTTTTATACTTTTGGATATATTTATCCTTACCATCCCACTTTGAGATCATATTTACCGCTGAACCATTAAATCTCCTTATTCCCACCTTATTATCCAGTGTGGCGCCTACGTGGATATTATTTTCTCCCAACTTAAATCTATCAAATTAAACCCGACCCAATCCGAAATAAAATCGACCCACTTGAGCTCACCCATTGCTCAAATTCAGTTTTTCTTGATTTTCCGGTGAGGGTAGAGACATCATTAAACCACCGTACAGCTCCGCCACCATTAACTACAATCTAAAGTCAAGACCAGAACACAACCCCCCCCCCCCCCAAAACCACGCGCCCCACCAATTAAAAAATCTAATACAACCCAGTTAGCCTTTGAAATTATTCAAACTGCAGTTGTTACACATTTTTGAAATGGGAAGGGATTGACCAATAAAAAAGGTTCTCATTGGGTTTGTTTTCCAATCATCGATTAATTTTCAGTTCAGGGCTTTAGATTAATGGTGAGGTTCACAACAGTTGGAAAGCTTGTGAAGCTATTTGGGGATCTACTAGATTATATTGTTTCGGACAAGAATAAATAAGAAGGGACAAATGTTTAATTGCAAGTTGCAACCCAAAGATTATTAATAATGGGAAAAATATCCGCCGGAGAACCGTGTTCGCCGCCGTTGACCATATCCGGTGACATGTAGTGGGAGACAATAATATCCATATAGGTGCCACGTAGGATAATAAGATGGGGACAAGGGGATTTAACGGTTCAGGAGTAAATATGACCTCAAAATAGGACGGTAAGAGCAAATATATCAAAAAAGTACATCGAAAGGCAAATGTAACCTTTTTTGAAGAGTATAGGGGCAAATATCACCCTTTTCCGTTACTATAAATATTTGTCCCAAAATATTTGCCCATTTATAAAATTAAAATATAATTAATTAAGTTTTTCCTACTTTATTCTTAATATTAATTATTTTTTAAAGTAATCAATAATTAGAGTGTAATTAATTAAAAAAAGATAAAGATAATAGTAAAAATATATTTTTATTTATAAATTTTTAAAGGGCGTGTAAAAAGGAACGTAGACAAATAATATGCGACGTAGACAAATAATATGCGACGGAGGGAGTATTTCATCATCTACCTACTCATCCCAGTGATTTAGCAACATAGATTTTCGCAATGCTATTTTTATTACTATTCATTAATAAGTGCTCTATAACTTGCACTACAATTGGGGCCTCTCTAGATTCCTTGTTTCTATATTTTATTGCTGCAGCATTTTAACATTCATCGTCTACCTACTCGTCCTAATTTAACAACATAGATTTTCATGTGGAATACTAGTTTTAATATTCATTAATTGTTTTATAACTTGCTCTAAAACTGGGGCGTCTCTAAATTCCTTGTTTATATCTTTATTTGATTGCTTTTCGCATTTTAAGGCCCCGTTTGGACATGGTTTGGTTTCAAATCATATTTGGTCATGCAGTTTGGATACTTTAAAAACATATCTCCCTCTTTTTAAAACAGATCCCAATTCTCCTTAACCCTAAACCCTCGTTCCCAACCCATACCACAATTATCCATGACCAAATTGATTATGAGGATTTACACCAATATTATTTTGAAATAAATCTCCAATATCACCGATATCTTCATCAGGTTGACTTTCTATTTCACTCTCTTCATCATCTCCTGAAGGATCGTCATCCTCTGAACTTTCAGAGCTAATTTCAACATTTGCATCATTATACAAATCAATGCTGGCCTCAACTCCTCTGTGGAGAAAATGAAGGAATCATATTAATAAATTGTAGTAAGATTGTAGGATATATAAGAAAGTTTTTTCTCTTAGCAGAAAATTTATACGAGTACTAACACATTTAAAAGTTAAAAAATGCAACAATTTTGAGGTTTCTAATAAACTTGTTCTAGCACGAAATAATAGTGCAACAATTAAAAACGTGTAAAGTGCAACAATTGGTAGTACAAATATCTTCTTGGGAGTACATATAATTTGACTAATTTTTTTGTTGAAGATATATAAGCCCAAGCTATCGGAAAAATATAATTTGTTGCTTTACCTGGCCTCCTATTCTCTGTGGCTACTACTAATATTTCTTGGACTACTTGAGCCTTCATCAAATAATCGATGACCATGCCTGCTAGTACCTACACCAAATGATTGACGAACAACATGTTTTGCACTATATGATGACACATCGGTGTGAGATTGATTATAGAAATTTGGATTGTCGTGCATCGGCAATTCTTTGGAATGATGATTGAATAATCGCTTTTGCAAAATGAGGCTGACTGGCCATAGCAAATCCATAATTTTGAGCCAACAAATTCGTGTGATAACCATATTGACCACTCATTTGAAATACATTATTTTGATTTGTTGACTTGGTCTTTACATAAATCTCCAAAATATTTATATCGATCTTATCCGCAAATTTTTGAGGTATGGCAAAAAATTGTAGCAAGGACTGGTCATTCTCAATTTTAAACTCAATGAACCTTGTAGCGTTACCTTGAAATGAGCATGGATATTTTCCAGAAATATTGATTTGAATATTTTCACTATCTGTCGCCATTTTCTCATGCAATAGTTCAACCAATTCAGCATAGTTCGTTGAAATAGACATGCTAACAATCATTTTGGCACCTTCAGTATACCTGAATCCGTTCATTTTAGTAATTATTTCGCAACCCCAATACAAAGCAACTATCGCATTATGTTCAAAATTGGCCATCTTTACTCCTACACACGAAAATAAGACACTTATTATCATTAATATAATAGAAAAATAAATTAAAACTATAGTCTTATTTTAACATATTACAACAGATTTGACTTAATTAACTCATACCTGTTGAATTTTTTAATGTTGCTCCAACAATAGGCCACACAAGTAGAAGCTTTGCTGAAAATTGTTGGAATGTGTTTGAACATTCGTTTCATACGTTATATTTTATAATGATCTGTGGTTTTGTTCGAAAAGTATGAGGAAGAGGGACTTTAGCATTTTTTTTGGTCATTGTGTGTCACGTTTTACAAATAAAACGTAACTATAGATAACGTTTTATAGTCAAATCAGTTAGAAGGATTCCCAATTTACAGGATTCTCTGCAAGATTTGATTGCACGTGCCTAGTTTCAGAAGAAATGTTACTGTCAGTTACGTTTTATGCTGAAGTCGTAATTGTGGGTTACGACTTTAGGATCAATCAATGTCAGATTTCATAGAAAGATTGTTTGTACCTGGAATTTCTAAATTCGTTACTGTCAGTAAAGTATTAGCCATAATACGTTACTAGCAGTAACGAATTATATTTTAACGCCGTTAACCCGTGACTTTTTTGTCCGTTGGAATTTTTGAATAAAATAATACCTAATTCGTTACTCATGAATACGTTTATGCTAGTTCTGTTAACTTTCAAAAAAACGTATTATTTTGGAGAATTGGCTCAAATAATAGCTTACTTCGGTCAAAAATTCCTACATTTATCACACAAATTACTACTCCCTCTATTCCAATTTATATGATACACTTTCCTTTTTAGTCTGTCAAAAAAAAAATATGATACATGTCTTTATTTGGCAATAATTTAAACTATAAATTTTACCTTTCACGCTTAATGAGATGATCTATAACCACACAAATATCTTTGACTTTTTTTTTTTTTTTGGGTATATCTATGGCCAAACGTCTACTTATATTTACAATTGCAACATGCACTAGTCTTTCTATTCTATGTTTGTGCAAAATTTAACTTTCCAATTTTGCAGATAACTCTCTTTGGTAAACAAAATTTTTTAATCATCGATTTTCTTTCTTTTTGAACACTTCTGCCAAAGTATGAGATTCGTAAAGTCACAAAAAATTCAGAGCTTCGTTTCGCAACAATAGAAAGAAGACAAAAAGTTTGTTTATAGAACTAGACTAGTCGAGTATATAAGTTGCTTTTCTTTTTTGTCTTTGTTTACAAACATCCAGAAGACCCCACCCCAAGATTTCATCTTCTTTTTGGACCAATACAAATGGTTCCACGATGCAAGAATCGCAGACCAATAAAAAGAAAAGTAATTTTTGCTCACGTTATGATCAATCAATTTGTCTACTAGTTGGAAACAAAAAAAAAAAACTGGATTATGCTATTAATCTTTACATAGTTATTGTGTGTGGTGTATATTGTTTCGGATTATAAAGCAGAAGGCCGTGAAAATGGAGGACGCTCTTGTTGACGTCCCGCCCACACTTCAAGAGGTATTTCAATCGTGCTAATAACCCAATTATATTAAGGGCATCTGTTCAATTTTGCATACTTTACAGGCATATTTGATCATTTCGTTTATTAACAGGTAAATTAAGTTAAATGGAGATTTTGGTTAAAATAAGGTTATATTTGAACCAACAATTGAATGGCAGGGGCATTTTGTGAACTAAACTATTCAAAAAAACCGTATCTGCTCAATTTTGAACTATTTTCCAAAGAAAGAAAAAGAAATCTTACGTTGTAATAGGAACCTACAAATTTAGGTGCGTAATCTTATCTGCTCAATATTTGATTTTTGAGTTAAAAACTAACACACATAAAACTAACCTAGAAAGCAAGTAAAATAATTAATGACCACAAACATGGATACAAGGGAAATTACTCTTAAGTAACGATTCAATGTATTTTGCGATTTTACAGCTAAGAGCAAGTTTATGTTGATAGATAATGATTTCTAAAATTTCACTGAAAGTCTTTCAACCAAATCAATAAATTTCACTCTAAGCTCTTTCAAGCCCTAGAGTGTGATATTAAGTACAATCAATTGAATCTCAAGTTAACTATCCTATTTCTAGCTCAGGTTATTAAATGGGTTTAAAGCCCCAAATCCTTATTAATTAATCTTTCCCAACCTCATTTTTCCTCTTCCGAGCTCAAGTCGAAGTAAATGGGCGAGTCCTAAGGTCAATTAGTCCCTTAAAAACATTAATGAACAAGATTAATTAAAGAAACAAAGATCCACTTCAATAGAAATAAAAAACCACTCAATACATAAGCATAACAAGAGTTTCATTCCAAGCTTTAATACACTTCCATAAACAAATTTCAATACAAAGCAAGGAATCAAAGAAATGAAGTAAAGGTTCAAGAAACTGCTCAATCAAATCTTCAATACCCAAGTGTAGTGCAAGAACACTAGCTCCCAAAAGTCTTGTAAAATTGGCCAAAGATGATAGATATTTCTCGTAAGTCTTGCTTTTATAGATTCACAATTTACCCAATCAAAATAAGACCAAAACAACCCTAATTTGCAGATTTACGAATCTGGCCATTTTTTTGCAAATTTTAGCCACTTTTCCTATTTCTTCAATTTGGCATCTTTTTTACTTATTTTAATTTGATATATTTCCGATCAACTTCTCAACCATATAAAACCTATAAACCACAAATAAAAACATTATAAGTGTACTATTTTCTCGATCAAACATAACAAAAAATCTAAATATAAATAATCAATCTCATTAACCAGAAAAAAATAAAAGATAGATGGTAAATGACCTACGGTAACACAGATTAAGTTGTACTGATAGGAAGTAAGGGCATCACTTTCCTGTTCATCATCCTCCTCAGATCAAACTTCAAATTCAGTAGAAACCTCCAAAACTCAATATCACCAAAATGCTGCTCCATTTGCTCAAAGATCCACCAAAACATTTTCCCCAGCGGCACAACAAGGAAGATGAAATACATGAGCGGCCGGACAGATTCCGGGAACAAAAGCGAGGCTGTACTGGCCATTGAAATAAAACCGAAGAGCTCCACTCCAAATGGAAGAAGAGACACAAATGCTTGATAAAACATGGGGAACGTGAGCGTAATTAGTAACATAAACCAAGAAAGAACCAAAGAGCAGAGTGCGATACTCATGGTTTTGGGGTCCGTCAGAAGCAGACAGCCCTGTTGTTGAAGTTGCGAGTCCGGAACCAAAATGCCCCAAAAAAAATCATTTTGAACCAAAATACCCCAACAAAAAAAAAGTTACAAAATTACCTTTAGCGCAGTAAAATACTGCGCTAAAGCAGCATTTGAGACAGAGCGTTAACTCGCTTTTAATGCAAATTATTTTTGCGTTATAAAGATTAAAAAAAAAAAAAACTATAACGCAGTAAAATACTGCGTCATAGAAACGGTACCAAAAAAAAAAAATTGGCCAACTTTATTTTTTGCAACACGTAGTGTTTTTTTCCATACTTTGACCAATGATTAGTCGTGTGTCAAGACTCCAAAACGTTAATATTTTATATAGAACCTGATATTTTTTTCTGCGTACAATAATATAGGCTCAATACATCAAGGATACGTAAACGTTCGGATCGTCATTTTAGGGGTTGAAAAGGTGCCCGAAGTAAGTTTTGTTTGAAAACTTTATGTTTAAGTGTTCTATATACATAGACGTCCATTTTTGTTTGAAAACTTGTTGTCATTAGCTTAAAGTTTTTTATTTTTAGGGTTTAGATTTAAGTGTGTTATTTTTTAAAATGTAACTTTATTTCGAATATACGCGATTTTTTACGCTCGGACGTCCGATTTACGCGATTTTTTTTTTTTTTGTAACATATTCGAAATAAAGTTACGCATTAAAAAGTAAACACTTAAGGAACACTTAGTGTTTTTTTCCATAAAATGATCGCAACATCTTATTTTAATAAATCTTTTCTTTGCAACACTTAGTGTTTTTTCATACTTTGACCAACGATTAGTCGTGTGTCAAGACTCCGAAACGTCAATATTTTATATAGAACTTGATATTTTTTTCTGCGTACTATAATGTAGGCTCAATACATCAAGGATACGTAAATATTCGGATCGTCGTTTTAGGTGTTAAAAAGGTACCCGAAGTAAGTTTTGTTTGAAAAAACTTAGTGTTTGACTGTAAGGTTATTTTAGTCAACTTTATATGTCGAGAAAATTAGTCAGTTTTATTTTTAAAAATTGAAACCACAGAAGTTGAATTGATATTCACAGTTACATTACCCCGGAATTTTTACGTTGAAATCCATTGTGTATCATCATATTATAAGTAAATAAAACTGAAAATTTCACGCCAATTTGGGGGAAAATTGAAATTGAATGGGATAAAAGATATTTTTTTAAAAAATCGGCTCGGCCAAACCACCTTGCGGCGTTCGTCCGCATAGATCTCAGAAAAATACCCACAATAAAAAAAAAAAAAAATCGCGTAAATCGGACGTCCGAGCGCAAAGTTATGACCATCTAAAGTTTGACCACTTTACAACTAGTTTTTCTCCCTATATTTTTTAGAATTATATTTATATTCAAGATAAAGTTATGTCTTAATTAAAAATAACACGCTTAAATCAAAACCTTAAAAAATAAAACACTTAAACCTAAAGTTTCAAACAAAACTTACTTCGGGTACCTTTTCAACCCCTAAAACGACGATCCGAACGTTTATGTATCCTTGATATATTGAGCCTACATTATAGTACGCAGAAAAAAAATATCAGGTTCTATATAAAATATTGACGTTTCGGAGTCTTGACACATGACTAATCGTTGGTCAAAATATGAAAAAAACACTAAGTGTTGCAAAGAAAAGATTTATTAAAATAAGATGTTGCGATCTTTTTATGGAAAAAAACACTAAGTGTTCCTTAAGTGTTATGTATTTTCATTCTCTAAACCAATTATGCAAAACTAAAGAATAGAGATCCAACATTATTGTCATTCCTAATGGTAAATTAAATTCCTTTTGTTAGCATTAGTATTGAGTTGGTTTTAATTTGGACTTTATTTGAGTTACTAATATCCATAGGATATAAAACTTATTACATTCAAAACTATTTGTTCAAGCATGAATAATATGATAATAGATAAAAAAATTATGAAAAAATTTAAGAATATTTATAAATTACATTACAAATAAATATTTTTATATATAAAATATTTTAAAAATTGAATATATGTAATGTCGCGTTGGTTTGGTTTGGTTCGGTTCGGTTCGGTTTGACTTTTTTTAGTTAAAACCAAACCAATTATAGTCATTTTGTTTTTTCAATACTAAATCAAGTCAAACCAAATCACTAGATGGGTTTTTTTTTCCTGTTTGACTAGATTTTTTGATTTGGTATGATTTGTCGGTTTACTTTGTACACCTTTAGTCACAGGAGTACAAGTTTGAGATTTTGTTGTTACCTTAGACTTAGAGCTGTGCCCTTAGAAATCTTCAAATTTCATCTACTTCTGGCCGGGAGATTTTACTAAATAATCATACTAAGGATTTAAAACTTCAAAAGAAACTTAATTGTACCGGTGGAAGTATTTCTTCATAGCCAAGGGGATGTATAGTGGTCCTGCTGATCCATGGGGATGTATGGATGTATGGTGGTCTTGCCGATCCAAGGGGATATACGGTGGTCCTGCTGATCCAAGTATCCAACCTTGTGTCGGTTGATTATCATTTTGTGAAAGGATAGGAGTTGTGCTCATGCGTCATAGATAACCCTTGGTCGGGATTTTCTTTTATTTATACAGTCAAATTTCTCTATAACAGCATCGTCGGGTTCGAAAATTTTCAGCTGTTATAGAGAATGACTGTTATACACCTACAACAGCATTGACATTTAAATAATACTTCGCTGTTATAGGCAAAAATGATGCATAAAATCTAATTTTCATTTTTAATTGTCAAATTCTAAGCTTAATCACATTTTGTATAACGAAGGAAAATCATTTAATGATGAAAATATATATATTCATATAAGATTTTTTGTCATAAATAATATATTAAATGATCAAATATTTGGTCAAAATCGCTACACTTATTATTGGTAATCATACATATCCTATTTTTATAAAGATGGTTAATTATTATATTACCAAAAAAAGAAAATAGTTGTTATATAGGGGGTAATTTTATAAAGGGCGTTCTGTTATAAAGTTGGTTGTTCTTTGTTATAAGTGAAATGCTAGTATAGAGAAGTAAAATATAATATAAAAAATTGATTTTGAAAAATCTTGACTGTTATAAAGAGGTACTGTTATATGTGGATAATGTTATAGAAAGGTCTGACTGTATACGGATAATAATATCAGGCATAAGAAAATATAAATATTATTGAGATGACATTGCTTAGCAATTTAGCATTACAACTTTGACGGCTCACTGGTGTCAGGGTGTGGCAGTTCAATAGTGCCCTTCAGGTCATGTTTTCTAACCTGTATTGTAGCATATTTTCAGAAAGTTTTTTTTTTAGGCTTGTTCTAAATATGAAAATGCCAAAAGGACTTGAACCCTCGCTTACTTAAAAGAGAGAAACTGATCCGACTGAGCTTCTTTCTAATTTAAAAAGTTATCAATACCATATTTAACTGATAATTTGGGCTATTTACCTGAACAATATCTGAGCTACAACCTGCGACTCTTTACCTAACAAGAAGTATATGATCTAGCAATTAGTGAATAATTTAATAATATTATGAAATTAGATTACTCAAGCAACTTAAAACTCTTAACTTTAAAAAATTACTCATTTTTCTTTTATACTTTGTAATTTTTGGAGATTAAAGTTGTCTTGTGATTTTTGGTGTTGTGTGTTGCTCTTTCAAATGTAAGTTCTTTTAATAATTCTTTTTTTTTCTCTAGTTGAAATTTCTTGATAACATTCATCATTTTCTTTTGTGAGTTGAATTTTATGAAATTATCAATGATTTATCTGAATTGATACTTTAATTAGTAATTCAGTTTAAAAGTATTTTCTAAGATATGACGTCATGATAGTAATTTATTTCTTTATTTACTTCTTTAAATATCGACACTGCTTACGAAAATTTCTGTGTATGCCATTTTTCATAGTCCAGCACCATTTTAAAAGGTACTATGGTTAGCCTTTTCTAAACGAAATCTAACATTCTTGATTTTGTAGCATGTTTAGCCAACTACTTGGAATAATTTGTTAGTAGAATTTCAAGCAATATATGTAACATGTACATTAAATTTTTGAGTTCTATTTGCACATTAAATTTTTGAGTTAATATTAGATATATTTTAAGGATTATATACATAATATACCAAATTTAGTCGGGTGACCATGTGTTCACGTGATCCATTTTTAATGGGTAGATTCGCCCCTGACAGTAACTGCATTTCGCAATTAAAAAGTGTATCTACGATTCATAAATATAATCCAAATGATTACCACGTCGCGTAATTTTACCTAAAAGGAACAATGTTTCTTATTTATTTATTTTTCTCACTTATGAGAACTTAAACTAAGAGGATTGAGGGGTTTTAGCTTGGGGTGATATTACTTCAAGTTAAGGACTCTAAATTAGTATTGAATTTGTTACTCCCTCCGTCCAGTTTTACTTGTTCACTGTCTTTAAAAATAGTTGTCCAATTTTACTTGTCCACTTTAAAAAATTAAGAGATAATTTACCATTTTTTTTTTCTATTTTACCCTTAGTATTGATAAGTCAAAATTTTCAATTCTTTTTTCCAACACTTTGGAATGATACTAATCAAACCTAGCTTAATATGAAAATTTTGGCTCAAAACTAACTTTTTATGGGGAATATGTGAATTGTTGGAACTCATTACTTAATTAGTTGGTTGCACATTTTCTTGTAAGCATTAGTTGATTTCAATCATTAGATAATTAACAATAATTAGGGGTAATATGGTAAATTCTCCATTTTATTTTTGGTTCCTTAATAGGCGTGTCAAGTTAATATGTGACAAGTGAAACTGGACGGAGGGAGTACATATTATGTACTAATTTTTGCATCCGACGTACGATTTTGAGCCCTAACCCCAAATTAGACAATTGATGAATTAAAATCTAATCATATATTTGGACTGAATTACGGATAACCCGAAAACGTATTGGGTCTAAGGGTTTGACCCCTGGAAGTAGAGTTAACATTGATTTTAAGGAAGATTTAAATTATGAAATAGGCTCAGTTGATATGTTTACATCGTTAAGCATTTTTTGACATAAGAGTCTTTTTGGAGGAGATTGGAATGGTAAGGTTATTTTGGAGCAGTGAGCTTATCTCCAATGAATCGATGTAAATGAAGACTTTGATATGATATTTAAGAGTTTTCCCGAGAATGAAAGTATGTTTCTTGTGATATATGTGATCACCGTAGAGATATAAAACATCTGTTTGATTTTACATTTGATAAATCTGAATAAACTTTTATTTCTAATTTAGACTTAACTTTCTTAAAGGACATCACAAGAAGAGATTTTGAGAAGGATAAATATGTCATTTTGTTTTCTCATTTCGGGATTAATAATTTCAGGATTGTCATCCTGCATAAAATATATATGGTATAAACAAAATAAGAGAAAATTACACTGTACGTTTATTGGGCAAACAATGCTATCAAAATTGACCCATTTTTTTAATTCTTACAAAAATAACCCAAACTTCTCTCTCTTTCTCTGCCTTTATATGTATGTTGTTATATGTTGGAATAAGTGTCTGCATATGTTTGTATATGTCTGTATATATTTGCATATTTTGGGCTATTTTTCGCACTATAAGGTTTTGACTATTTTTTTTGCAATGTAAGTGACCAACTTGTATATTTTCTATTTCTAAAATTTTCTCTAAAAATATACCACAATTGTGGACTAAACAATTCCGGAATTGCTTGTACTAGAATTAAAAAATTTATCAAATATGAAATAAAATTATTTCAGATTTTATCTCAGTATGTTATCCCTTATTATGTACTAATCAAACAACCCCTTTCTGGATATTCTCAACGTCCTGTTGTTCACTAAACATAAGAGCATATGACTAATCATTTGTTCCGGAAGAAATCACACGTAATAGTAAAGCATTAAACAAAACCAAAACAATTAAATCAGTCTCTATCACTTCAAGTTTCATATGGATTTTTTGGGTTATTTCGGTTTTTTAAAATTAAGATTCAATTTTTAGTAGTCTGTAAAAATTAAGATACATACTAGCCTTCCATTATTCTACTCTGCAGCACTATGTTGTGTTGAATGGAAAAAAAAAAAATTGCTACTACATGTTTTGAGACTTGTAAAGCTAATAAACTAGCAGAAAAAAACAATGCCTATATCTTTTTTCTCTTCTTAATGAAATGTGAAAATAGTTACGCAATTAGAAATAAGGACAATTATAGTAAAGTAAACCCAACGAAGAAAAAATGATGACCCAATGTGCTCCTTCCTTTACTCTTTGAATACATTCTACTCTTATTTTTCGCGATTTACATATGCTTTTCTCCTTTCCCTTTTAACTTCTCTTTATATTTTCCTGATGCTCTCTCATTTAACAATCTAACATAAATATCTTGGAAAAATAGTTTTCTCACTTTAAACTTGTATTTTCCTTTAAAAGTGCAAGTTGCAATTTTAACATAAATAAAATATTGATGAACTCAAAATACTTTTATTCCAAGAAATACGTGTTTTGCACCAAAAGGAATTTCACTTTTTGATATGTAGAAATAATTTTAACCTCAAGGTTCAAATTTCTCATTTTATTTTTAATAAGATGATTTATAGCCATGCAAATATGTATGACACGTTTTAAGCCATAAGTCTCGAGTGTTTTTTTTTTCTTAAACTTCATGTCTTGTCAAATATGGCGCCACATAAATTGAGATGGACAGAACACTAATAATGTTTTGACACGTTTTAAGCCATAAGTCTGGAGTGTTTTTTTTTCTTAAACTTCATGTCTTGTCAAATATGGCGCCACGTAAATTGAGACGGACAGAATACTAATAATGTTTTAATGCTATAATCTAATTTTCCTATAAAATAAAATGAAAAGAGCTAAATTTGTAATTTAAAATTCAAGATTATACAAACAAATAAGAAGTTAAATTTAATATTACAAGTTATGTTTAGAAAATTAAATTAACTTCGCTAATGAATCTAACAAATTACCATAAGTATTAATACAAATCATACATTATAGGAGTAAATGTTAATAACCAAACAGAAATTCAATTTCTTTCAAACGTAAAG
Source organism: Lycium ferocissimum (assembly GCF_029784015.1). Lineage (NCBI taxonomy): Eukaryota > Viridiplantae > Streptophyta > Magnoliopsida > Solanales > Solanaceae > Lycium > Lycium ferocissimum. The sequence continues at coordinate 28,276 of NW_026725541.1, forward strand.
TCAAGAATAATACTGATACAGCTAAACATTGGTTAGAATTTAGAAAATAAATAATGGTAACATAAGTTCCGTGTGGAAAAACTTGGCCAATAAAAAGCAACATTTGAAGAGAATAGCGAAACAGTAAAAGGAAAAAAAAAAAAAAAAAAAAAAAAAAAAAAAAAAAAAAAAAAAAATGGGGACCCGACTTCTTCTGTCCAAATAAATTGTTTAAGAAAAAAACCTACCCGACTTATAGATCACGTACATAGCTGGAAAACTTTTGAATCCCACCGACTTATAGCTCATTTGGATAGGCTAAAACTCCTACCTTTTTGACTGTAATAAAGCAACGTTTCAGGTCTGCATATTGTGCTTGATATATTTTATTTATAACAGTAATATGCACTAGTCTTTCTATTCTAGGGCCCTGCACCTTTCTACATTTATCAAAGAAACTAGTAAATTTGTTCGTGCGAAAAATCAAAATATACAATAACAAGAACAATAACATATCCAGTGTAACTGAATGTATAATATTGTATATCGAGTTCTTAAACATTGTAGTAACAAAAATTGGAGTTTTGTATAATATTGTATACCATGTGTATAATAATGTATACCATATTTTTAAGCTTTGCTTGAATGCATTTAAAATATCTTTTTTACCAATTAAGATTTAGACTTCATGTGAGAAAGATTTGAATTTTTAGGGTAAATATCTCAAAAGGTCATTGAACTTTAAGAAATGATGTAGTAAAGTCATTGAATTTTGCTACATATCAATAAAATCACTCAATTTTGGCCTATTATCTCATAAAATCACTCAACTACATATGTCATCAAAAAAATCTGACATGACAATATTAATTAATTATTTTATGCCATGTAGATGTGGACCCTACAATAAAATAAAATAAATCCGTATCTTTATACCACCCACTCATCAACCCTTCATCCAAAACCCATTTTCCCCTTATCTATACCTTCTTCTCACTGTTTCCTTAAAATTAGGTTAGATCAAAATAATTACTTAGCCCATAAAACTTAAGAGTAAATCAAAATAATTATAGTAATTTACACATCTTATTACCTCAAAAATGAACAAGTTCCACTCCAACTTACCAGATCCATCACCTCTCAAGACTAAGACAAGCCCAGTGAAATATGTAAGCACTCCTTAATTCTTTATACAAAACCATCACAAAGCATGCAAAAAAGCCACACAGAGATAGACATAGTACTACTAGTCCCCCAACAATCATAAATATTACCACGATAAGCCCTAAACCACAGTTAATTGTTACCACTACAAATCAGTTAACAAATACACATATAACATTAACCATGCAAAATTGTAGAGCCAGGGCCCTAAACGTCATTACATATAACTTTGGCTGTTATGAGCACCATGTTTGCCAAAAAAAAAAAAAAAAAAAAAAAAAAAAAGAAAGACACAACATACTGTGTCATAATAGGTGTGTTGACATAACCACAAAAAATTACAAATATAGTTCCTATACTTTGCTACGAGTTCTAATCTTCTTCTTCTGAACTTCAACAATATACTCCTCCATAACTTTTCTCTTAAATAGCCTGCCTCTCTTAGAAGTATCAGATGGTCCAGCAGTTTCAACACCTTCAATTGCAACTTCATCAACACCCTGAGCAGCTAATACATCAGTTTGAATAGCTATTATTGGTTCTTCATTTGGTTCCTTGTGAATAAAAAATAAAGAAATAAAGATCTTGATAGAGAAAACATTCAAATTATAGTAAATTTTAAACTAAAACCATTACCCGAGTTATGGTTGGCTGATATGCTAAGTTGAATCCTTGGTGATTTTTTTTTTTTTTTGAATAAGTCCCTGGTGATTATTATTCCACATATCTGGGTGATATATATTTGTAAATCTCCAGTCATATGCAGCTTCTTCAGTTGGACTTGTAACGTCCAAATGATGGCTTGACGATGATTCTCCAGCTTTGACAAATATATAGTGTCCTCTTGCATTATGCCCATGCTTTTTGCAAATTGAACGCACAACCTGTGTAGAACCTTTTTTGGATAACTTTTGAGGTCCTATTTTTTCAGACCTTTGCTCAGCTCTTTTTTCAGCTTTTCTAGCAGCTTCAGCCTTCTTCTTTTTCTGTAAAGCAGGCCCTCTAGTGGAATTTCCCTCAACCACTACCACATCATTATCCTCCCTATTATCCACCAATATATCCTCAATGCCGATGTCGTTAACAACTTTCAAATAGTTCTCGAAACGCAGCTCTAAAGCCTTTGAATTTTCAGAAAAAGATACACCCAAATTCTGAAATGAGAAAGATTGAAAGAATACTTAGCATTAAATATACGCTTTAGTACTACTAAATGCTTAATGATTAAAACAAGTTATTGGCGGAAAGAACAAAAAAGGATGTCCACGAAAATCCTAATTTTAACTCCGAAACAGTGAAAGGAGACGAAGCATACAAAACATTAAATAATCACATGGACATAGACGTAACCAAGAATCACCAACCCCCTCTGAATAAAGAGAAAATAAACTTAGTATGCATATCATATGAACTGAAAACAAACAAAAATCCCTAGACCCCACTTAGAGTCTTAAAAAAAAAGGTTTCATATTCTGCAACAAAAGAACAAAATAGCTGAAAAATATGCTTTTTACCTCATCTTGAAGCATGATTTGTTTACCAAGCGCGTAGTGGTCCCGTTGGTTCGGATTAGAGGCTTGTGGGGGGACCATTCCTTTGCAACTTTCATTACATAATTACTCGAAGAAATGGCGGACTCCATTGTTTAAAGAAAAATTCAGCATAAACAACCTTAAAGAATCTTGGAAGGGCCTCCTTTTTAGTGAGAACATTTAGGGATTAAAGAAACAAAGAGAAGAAAGGTGGAGAGAGAACTAATTAAGCTCACTTTCCCCAATTTTTATGAGCCTCTTGTCGAATTTGGTTCGGAGTTCTTCAGTTGGATTTCACTGGCGAGTATCACCTCGCTTTTGTTGCCAGCTAAGATCATGTGTCCCATCTTCCTTGCTGTGCCTGCCTGGAAAATACTTTGTTGGATCTTCCGGAAATTGGAGCAGCATTTTGGTGATACTGAGTGTTGGAGGTTTGTAGTGCTTTTTAAGTTTGATCTGAGAAGGATGATGACCAAGGTATTTCATATGAGGGAAGTCAGACCCATACTTCCTCTCTGATATAGTTATATATGGTCTTTGAACCCTATAGTACTAATTCTTTCTTACCATAGTAATTTCATAGGAGCATTTTTACTCTTCGTTCTGATTTCTGAGAATTCGTGTGAAAGAAGGCTTCGTTATTTAATTAACGATGAAAAGAATTTACTCTTCGTTCTGATTTCTGAGAATTCGTGTGATTAACGATGAAAAGAATTTACTCTTCGTTCTGATTTCTGAGAATTCGTGTGAAAGAAGGCTTCGTTATTTGTGAAAGAAGGCTTGGTGATTATCTAGAAAGAAGGCTATAGAGGAGTATATTTTTATGGATCTCTCAAAGAGCCAGCTATGTCACTATAAATACCTTCGCTTAGATCATCAAAAAACAAAAACATTAACAACAACATTACCATACCAACAAACCAAAGTTCTCACACAAAACGAGCACCTTCACCAAGAGGCCTCAGAAAAACAACATAGCTACCAACCACAAACAGACACCTAAGTATGAAAGAAGAAAAACAAAACTGAATATGAAAGAAGAAAAACAAAACTGAATCTATGTCTAGTTACATATTCTTTGTATGAAAAGTCTGCATTTCTGAGCCCACTTTGAATTGCTGAACACTCCTGCTCTCTCAATAACTTGTCGTCTATCTGTGTTACAATATCTGCTTTCTGTAGAGTATGATTTTTAAAAATCTTCTCATTTTTGTTGTTTATATTCCAAAAACACTGGGCTGTCCCAAATTTTAATAGGATGTATGCAGTACTATCTTTTAACATAGAGATTTTTAAATGAATTACGTACCAAAGAAAGAAAAAAAAAATAAGGAACAAAATAAGAAAGTTCTTCACTCAAAACTCATGTTACCAAAAGAAACAACATGCCCATTGTAATCCCACAAGTATGATCTGGGGAGGGTAGGATGTACGCAGACATTTGAAATATCTAGTTTACAAAATATGAATAAATGTCTATTGATAAATAAGTTTGGACAAAAATAAGTTCCCCTGTAAAATATTCATGGATCTGCGTCACGATCCGGTCCTAATATAAGCATTTTGTGCTGCAGGTTATAACTATATAGAGGACGTAGTTGAAAGCTCATCAGTAATGGATCTGACGGCTTTTCGGTTAGCATTCTCAGGCATGTTAATTGGCTTGGTGGAGCTTCTGCCACAGGGCTCTCTGCATCCGATAACCATGAGTATGGCACTGTACTCTTTCATTTTATCCGGGTTTCTGGAATTAATTAAGCTCACTTTCCCCAATTTTTGTGAGCCTCTTGTTGAATTTGGTTCGGAGCTCTTCAGTTGGATTTCACTGGCGAGTATCACCTCGCTTGTGTTGCCAGCTAAGATCATGTGTCCCATCTTCCTTGCTGTGCCGGCCTGGAAAATACTTTGTTGGATCTTCCGGAAATTGGAGGAGCGTTTCGGTGGTACTGAATGTTGGAGGTTTGTAGTGCTTTTTAAGTTTGATCTGAGGAGGATGATGACCAAGGTATTTCATATGAGGGAAGTCAGACCCATACTTCCTCTCTGATATAGTGATATATGGTCTTTGAACCCTATAGTACTAATTCTTTCTTACCATAGTAATTTCATTGGAGCATTTTTACAAATTTCTTTCTTACCGTAGTACTAAGGCTTAAAGCAGAGGGAATGTATCTGCGGATATTTTAAGTTTGTAGTAATGATTCTGATAGTTGTCATCAGAGCTTTGTAAGTGCGGCCATATAATTATATTATATATATATAAAAAATCTCATGAGTTTTCATGATGTCCTTGTGTTTTTCTCTTTTAAGAAAGAAAACAAAATAATTCTCTGTTTCCGGTAAATAAACAAATCTATTACCAGCACAAAATATAAATATTATTTTGAGGAATTTCTAGATTTGGTTCTTCCATCAAGATTTGAATTTGCTTGGATTTTGTATTTTGTAATAAAAGGAACAACAAGAAGGGCTGCTCCCCGATCTCGGGAAAAAAAAAAAAAAATCATCCAATGGAACCCTTTTGCTTAAGTACACACAAATGAGAAAACGAGTAAGATTGGCTGCAAAGAAAGCGTGAAACGAAAAGATGAGTGGGGCCCTTATCTTTAATATTGCCTCCTTTGAAAGAGTTGTGCACACCGCCTTTCCGTACTAACGGCCGACCAATTTAACTAGATAAGGTATAGCATGTGCAGCCCTAACACATGGTGCATATAATTTGGGTGATCTTATATAAAAACTCAAATCTTTTCTCATGTGAAGTCTAACTCTTAATTAGTAAAAAAAAAAAAATATATATTTTAAATGCATTCAAGCAAATCTTAAAAATATGATATACATTATTATACACATGGTATACAACATTATACAAAAAATGGTATAAATGCATTCAAGCAAATCTTAAAAATATGGTATACATTATTATACCATGGTATACAACATTATACAAAACTTCAATTTTTTTTACAACAATGTTTAAGAACTCGATATACAATATTATACATTCAGTTACATTAAAAAATGTATACGTGTTTCTCCCTCACAGATATTATCTACGGGGAGGGAACTCAATTTGCTGTTACACCTCGGAAAATTTCATGTCGTTGCACGGTAAATAGACTAACGCAGGGTAAGATGTATATGATGTCCCTACAAGTAAGAAGGGGTACTTAACGATCCTAATTAAGATTCCAAAGACATTCGAGGCAAGAGAAGAAAGTTCGTTAAGAAAGGCGAAGTATACGTTGTGTTTCGGAAAAGTTTTGCAAAGTACCGAGCTAATGTTGATTTAATAATGTCTTGAGGAAAAATTATAATGCTCCTTAGATAGTTAATGAAGTGTTAAACAAGTGCTAAGAAGGTTCCATAAGGATTTGAGATCAAACGAATCGACGAGAACAAGTTCGGGAGAAAAGTGGGTTATACGACCATTTATACGGTCCGTATAACTTTATATGGTCCGTATAACAGTTCCAGAATGGACCAGTCTCTAATGGACTTATACGGACCGTATAAAGTTATACGGACCGTATAAGTGTCCGTATAAAACCACGACGGGTCAGATTTTTGCAAGTATATATATATTAGACCCAAGTTCTTATTTTTCATTTCTCTCACTTTCTCCCCATCTCTTGAAGTCTCTAGAATATTCTATACACCATACCCACACAAATTGAAGAGAGATCAAATATCAAACATCATTAATCCAAGGAAATCAAGTGCAAGGATGCTCTCTAGGGTTGCTAGAGGCCAAGAAGCCCTTTGGAAATAAAGTTGGGGTTTTCTCACATGGAGTATTTTCATCCAAAGCCCATTCCTACATAATCAAAGGTTAGTTTTATGATCATTTCATGCTATTAAGAATAGTGAATGGTTGAAAGACTTGGATTGGGGAAGAAAGTAGAATATGGAGCTCAAATGTGAAAATGATGGTATTCTTGAATAGTTGTTTGACATGAATCATGACTCTTTATATGTTGTGAGTAAAATCTTGTAGTAAATGATACAAATGACGTTAAAGAAGTATTATATGAGAACGAATACAGTGCTATGCCATAGTTATGGTCATGAATCATTTTGGTAAGGAATTGTGATAATTGGATAACGTTGAACTTGAAGAATTTATTGATTATGATATTATGAATGTTGTTATGGATATTTGGGAGTTGTTTATTATATGGAGAAAGTTGTAAAACAAAGGAAATGCTGCCCAATTTTCATTAGCTCTTAGTCGCATTAGTTTAAGCTTAAGTATGTTTTCGATTATCTAATTATAGTGCGAACTCTCTTGAATGTAGAATCGTAAGCTTGGAAAAAGAGCGTTTAGGGTTAAGGAGACATAAAGGTATGTGAGGCTAGTCCCTTCTTTTTTCTAAGGCATGATTCCTATAATATGACCTCCTTTATCTTTCCATGACTTTCTCATATTCCGAAAATTATAAGGGTATAACTATTAAGAACTACTCATGAGAGATAGATAAAAGATATGTTATAAATATGATAATGATGATGATGAATCTATGTCTAGAGATTCTAAAGCTTATGACATGATGTTATTGTGAGGATAATGGTCTTGTGGTATGAATTCTTTGATATTGCTCATTGTTGCTAGTCTCGCTCATTTTTGCTAGTCTCACCTTATGATGCTAGTCCCTTCAAGGTGAGGCATGTTGATTATGATTACTCCATAATATAATCAGAGGTCCCTGACCTTACGTCACTCCGATAGAGTCACAGCTTTTACTTGAACTGCTTCATGATTTAGATTATACTCTTATGACATGACACCTCTAAGGCGGGGTGCATATGATTACACCGTGCCTAGATGGCGGGCGATTTATGATTACACTAGATGACGGACATGACACCGCTAAGGCGCATACAATTACACCGTGCCTAGGCGGGATTCGGACATGACATAAGGACTTATGATTACACCATGGCTAGATGGCCGGACATGACACCACTAGTGGGTGGCGTGTGATAGTTACCCTGACGCGGGTTAAAGATGATAGTACCATTGATATGCATAACATGTGTTTTCTTTTAAAGGTTAAGCGAGCATAAGGTTAAGAGGAGCGCATAGTTATATCTTCGCCATGTTTCATTATTTCTTTATTATGTCAGTGTTATTTATGCCTTACATACTCAGTACATTTTCGTACTGACGTCCTTCTTCTTTTTGGGCGCTGTGTTCATGCCCACAGGTAGACAGGGAGACGGACCGGATTCGTAGGAACCTGTTCAGCATATATAAACAGGAGCACTCCACTACTCCGGAGTTGCAGATTTTGGGTATATCCTTTGTGTACATGTATTGGGTATAGCGGGGTCCTGTACCGTCCTTATGTCTCAGTATTCTTGTAGAGGCTCGTAGATACTTATGTGTGGGTAGTAGCTATCTCAGGATTACTACAGTGTATATTCGTATATCATTTTGATAGCCTTGCAGGCTTATGTAAATAAAAGTAGATGTATTTTGGAAATGATAATGATTGTATTATGACAAGTTCCGTTCTGAGAGTAATGTATAGTTAGGAAAATTTTGATGACAAGTATGATGGGTGGTGCTCGGTAGGGTGCAAAATTTTCCGTGTTTATGTGCATATATTAACTTTTGAACACCCTTGGCAAAAAAAATTGTATATTTAGCTTCTTCTTTTTTCGAACACCTTTAAGCTTCTTCTTTTTTTCCGGACGCGCCACTGCCCGTCATGGCCCCTAGTTGGGTCGTGGCATTTGCCGCCTGAATCTGTTCCTTCACAAGTGTCCCAAGATATATTTTTTCTAAATCTTTGGTAACTTTAGTGGAATTTTCTTCTTTTAGTTGATGATGCATATTTATGAATTAACTTCAACCAATTCGAACTCGCGCAGCATGGTTTGAAATGCAACTATCTTGACGTTGAACTAATTATCTTAGTCCAAAACATATGCTCGTTAATCGGTTTTATTTGTTTTTTTATTGGTTATTTGGACTTTCAGAGAGCATCCTAGTAGCACAAACTTCTTTTGATAAGTGATAAGAAGTGAGAAGTTGACAAAATTAAGCTACAACTAATTCATGTGTAACAATTTCAATGCTAATTCAAAGGAAGTTTTTTGAATGAAACTGCAAGCAAACAAGGTGGTAGACCAAAGTTTTCTTCATTATCTACAGCAAATAGCAATGTTTAATCAAGCATATGTCCGTCATTCCCAAGCACTCATTCTTCAAATACTCTGCCCTTAATTCTGTTTTACCCATAATTGGGTTGTTCAATTATGTACAATGATGATCAAACAGTATGAGAGAGCCTTGAATGAGTGAGTGCTCCCTGTGTATGTCAGTTATGTTAGTTTCCTGGCTTTCGACTTCCTTGCAATAGTCCAAGATTGGTGCAGCTAATAAAACCAAAGTGACAAAAAATTGTCGATTGATTTCTGCTATAAGGTGATGTGCAGATAAAATCCTATGCAGCGATAAAGATTCTCCAAGGATGCAAATGACCTTCTTAAATTGAAAGCAATTCAATTCAATTAAAATCAATCATAGTATTGACTAGGCTTGTTCATCGATCGGATCGGTTTAGCATATTCCGATTATAATTTCGGTTTTCGAATTTTGCCAAAATAATCCGAATCCGATCCAAATACGTTCGGATTGGATTCGGATTTTTTAAGTTCGATTTCGGATAAATCGGTTTTGGATAATTCGAATTCTCGGTTCGGCCGATAAGTTGAATTTCTTCTTCTTCTTCTTCTTACAAAATGAACAACCAAATAAAATATTCATACCAAATTGCCTAAATATATAGTTCTTCGTTGCTATAACGATCATATAAATAAAGTATTCGTACAAGCAACTTAGTAATATTTTTATTTGACATATTAGATTGGACATATAGGTAATGTGATATCTAAAGGATAGTCGGGTAGGCTTTAGTATAAGAAATTCGATTTTCGGATATCCAAAAATTCGAAGTTTCAAATCTGAAATCCAATCCAAAATATTTAAAAAATAAATCCGAAATCCAATCCACAATTTGAATATTTTAGAATATAAGTCCAAAATGTTCGCATTTCGGGTTTATCCAAACCATGCACACTCCTAGTGTTGACTACTTGGTACATCCACTGTATTTTTTAGATTGATTGAATTAGATTCGAACATGCTTATTGTTACTCAATCATATCTAATACTCAGTTAAATTGAGATAATTCAATATTACAATTAAAATCAACCATAGTGTTGACTAGGGGTGCTCATGGGTCGTTTTAGGTCAGTTTTAAGTTAAAACCAAAACCAAACCAATTTAGTTGGTTTTTAAAATTATTAAAACCAAACCAAACCAAATATAATACATATCCATCGGTTTGGGTCGATTTTTAAGAAAATTAACGTTATTTCTCTCTTTCATGTTTTTTCCTACAATTAGGAGAGAATTTTCTTTCCTTTTCCAACTTATAATCCGTTATTACCTTTTTATTATGGAAGCTATGGTTTCTTGCATTATGGACAAAATGTCTTAAGATTTATGATTTCAGTTAAGTGAATAAAGTTTTTAAATAAAAAAAATCTAGGAAAATCACATATAGTTGTTTCTTTGAATAAATGAGTTTGAATTCATGGATTTTTTTTAAATCAGCTTACAGTATAAAGTTCATTAGCCTATTAGAGATAAATAAAATTTTGCTTAAAAAGTATATAAATTATTTAAAAGTATTTATAAAATATATTGTACATATATACATATACATATATATATATATATATATATATATATATATATATATATATATATATATATATATATATATATATATATATATGTATAAATTTGTCGGTTCAGTTCGGTTTTTTCTTCGGTTTGCTTTTAGTTAAACCAAAACCAAACCAAATATTACCGGTTTTTAAAAATTCAAAACCAAACCAAACCTAACCCAAGTAAATATCGGTTTATTTAATCGGTTTGGTTTTGATTTTCGGGTTGGATCTGTTTTTAACCAAACCGTGAACATCCCTAGTGTTGACTACTTTTTATATACATTTTATCTTGAATTGAATAAAAACTTAGCAAACATTTTACTCAATATTATCTAATACTTAGCTAAATTTTAAGGAATTTAATGTTTCAATTAAAGTCAACCATAGTGTTGACTACTTGTTACTTCAACTATTTTTGTTTAAATTGATTGGATTGGATCTAAACTTGCTAATTATTACTCAATTCTATCTAATACCTAGCTATAGATAATTCAAGGTTCAATTAAAATCAACCATAGTTTTGACTACTTGTTACATCTTTTTTTAAATAAATCAAAAGTTGCTAACTGTTACTCAATCATATATAATACTTAGATAAATTAAAGAAATTTAATTAAAATCAATCATAATGCGAACTACTTATTACATCCACTATTTAAAAAAAAATGATTGAGTTAGATCTAAACTTATTAATTGTTACCAATTCTATCTAATACGTAGCTAAATTGAGGTAATTCAATGTTTCAATTATAGTAAACCACAGTGTTGACTACTTGTTACATCTACATTTTTTCTAATTTATGAAAACATGTTAGAGCAAGCACTGTGATTGCTGGCCCATTCTTTAAAGTGAATGTGGTAAGATGTGATAATATATGCATAAATACATGCTTATGCTCTTTGCCACTTTCAAATCAATAATAACGATGTCATCGATATTCCAATCCGATATTTTCTTTCTTCACCCCGTAGCCCTAAAATCGAAAAAAGCCCATGGTTGAGTGAGATTTAGACGACTTAGCTAGAAGTCCAAAAGCAGTAGGAAGGCAAGCAGCAAGGCAAGAAGGTTGTTATTAATACGACTAGTCCGAGAATTATAGTAACTCCTATTTATTCATTACTTATGTCACGCCAGATGTTCTATGGATACAAGCTATTTAATGCCCTGAAGGATTCCTTTTTTGATTCTGGACCGCGAGAGGAATTTGAGGTATCGCTTGTAATGTAATAAGGATGAAGTCTCATTCATATAGTAATGTCCCTAGCTTGCGCTATACCACAACTCACCTCATGGGGAGGTTTGAGAGAAATCGATATTGTGATATAAGTGGTCATTGATCACCTTGTCGATAATGATTATTTAAGGGAAACGGTTAGAGCAAGCAATGGTTCTTGCCTAAAATATTTTTTGATCATGACCCAAATGATATAATTTTCTCTTTTAAAGGGATGTTCATTATACAGATGATGTTATGAAATGTGTGGTAGTACACAATTAATTGGCAGCTCCGAAAGAGCTAATTTATTGCTACATTGGAGGAATTAAATTTATTATCAAGAAAGCATTATACTATAGCAAGTCTCAGAGAAAATTATTGAGTTTCAAAGGTATTCGTCAAAGTGGGCATTCATAATGAGACTATAAATTAATGAAAGATTTAATATCTTCGCATTACTACAGTCATAGAGGGTAAGAAATATAAATGTGAAATACCATGCTTCCCTCATATTTGTACTACACATAATATGAGTATGATGACGGAATCACATACGATAGTAAACTAGAAGTTTGTTGAAATAAACATCAGTTGGCATGACCGGTTGACCATACCGGTTAAAATATAATGCAAAAATAATTGAGAATTCACGTGGTTCTATCTAGAAGAAATAAAAGATTCTTCAAGAAATTCTCTTGTGCTGCCTATGATCATAAATCTATTATTAGACCAGCTAACATTGGGATCAGGCTCCCCATAGATTTGGAACATATAAAAGGTGATATATATACATGAGCTCAGTCACCTGCCATGTGGACCATTTACTATTATATGATTTTAATAGATGCATTTATGATTTGGTCACGTGTGTGTTTGGTTTCTACTTGCCATTTGATTTTTGCAAGGTAGTTTGCTCAAATTGATAAATTAAGAGCATGGTTCCAAACAATACAACTATTTAATAATGCTGGCTTATATCCATAGCTGGTTTAGTAGAAATTGTATGCCTCCAATGATAGCTGAACCATTGAGTATGAGAATAAAACTCCCAATTTGGTATGGGATATCTTTGTTTAGCATGTAGCAGCGCTTGTATGCATCAAGCCAAACAAGTAATAATAAATCCCCCATCACGATTAGTTTAGGGTCAGGGACCAAATAATATCCATCTAGAAACATTTGAATGTGCGGTAATAAATTCAATTGTACCACCACAACGTACAAAGATGGATCCCCAAAGAAGGTCGGGGATATATGTTAGTCTTACTAGCATCAGGGGGAGAAATGATAAGTAGTTGGAAAATATATTATGTGGAATAAATTATCATTAGCATAATCCTCATTCAAAAAGATAATTCCAATCAAATGTCAGACACATTTAACTGACCCAAAAGAATATTATAGGCCAGCTACAAATTCTCCATTTAGAATTAAAGTCCGTAAAGGACGGAGTCTATGGCACGCCTGAAGCGTTGTAGACCGATCGGCTCCAAAGATAAAAATCCTTGAAAGGAGAAGAGCAAATTATTATGATGGTCATAATAAGGAGGCAAGTGCTGTAGAAGAGCCCCAAGACATAACACTTCATCAAACCTTGAAAAAGGTTCGGGTACCTGAAATTTATGAATATAAACAGATCTCGATAAATTATGTCTATGGAACTGATCCAAAAGATCGTCGACGACATATATGATATAGAGCTCGATATTATGATGATATTCTTGAAGTTTAAATCTGTCATGAAACAGATGAAGAAATGATTGGCCAAAATCAAAGGTGCAATCGAGTATTAGTGATTTCACATAAAAATAAAAATAAAAATGTGAAGCTTGTGGACTTGTAGTCCAAACACTTGAAAGTGGAAAGCCAGTGGGGTACATTATATATATTGTGGAAATGAGACGAAGAAAATAAAGTCGTTAGATATAAATCACGACTTATGGCATTAAGGTTTTCTTTTCGCAAAGGTCTGGTATTGATTATATGGAGACATATTCTCCTGTGGTGGATGCAATCACTTTCAGAGATCTTATTAGTCTGACAATACATGAAAACTCGATATGCATATAACGAGTTGTTGTCACTATTAATATTGCTAGCTAGACAACAAAATCTTCATGAAAATTCCTGAAGGATTCAAAGTGCATGAAGCATAAAATAGTTCTCACGAAACTGGTTCGATAAAGTTTCATAAGTCCTTATAAGGATTGAAAAATAAATCAGCACGCATGTGGTAGAATTGCCTTGTGTTTCTATAAAGAGGTGTGGATCTAAAGTTTTTATGATTATTGTTTATGACTGGGATATTATTGGAATTCTTAAGAGTTTCCAAAAGCAGTAGATTTTCTACTAAAGGATTTAAGATGAATGACTTTGAAAAGACAACTTCTTTTTGGCCTACAAATCAGTCATTAGACAAATAAAATATTTGTCTATCAGTCAAGTTACGCATAGAAAAGATGATTCTATTGAATACCCCAATGGTTGTGAACTCACTTGTATAAATAAAGATCCATTTAGACCTCATGAAAATGATGGAATATTCTTTAGTGCAATAGGTGCACTTATATATCTTGCTAGTACTATGATTATGGACAACATATTCTATTAATGTGCAGGAAAAACATAACTCCTACACATTTATATGTGAAGGAAATCAAATATTGATATGAATTTTGTTTATTTTAACAAATATTGTCAAGGTATTGTTGTCTATACAAATGCAGGATATTTATATGATCTGCATGAAGTTGTACGATCTCAGACAATTACTCATTTGCATGTGGGTGTCTTCCATATTATGCTATTCTATAAGGCAATTAATAATTGTTACTTGGGCAAGTCACTCAAAGATACTAGTGACTCTAATGCAAGCCGAGAATGCAAATGGTTGATATCAATAACTCAACACATTTAGAAAGGAACCGTGGTCTCTCCTTGAAGATAAAGATTCCAACAATATTGAAAGCTAAGGCTGATGGAGACAGAACAAACACATTTTACCAAAATTCTTTTTCACATATGATCTTCAACAGAATGGTGAAATTGTTGCTCAACAAATTCGGTCAAAGTGATAATTTGGCGGATTTATTTACTAAGAGGTTGCCAATATTAATATTCAAGAAATTGATCCACATGATTGAAATATGCCCTCACCGAGATACAAAATGATGCTCTTATCAAGGGGAATAAAATACGCACTGCACTCTTTTTTCCTTAACCAAGGTTTAATTTGTCCCACTGGGTTTTCTTGGTAAGATTTTTAATGAGGTAGCAAGCAATGCGTATTAGGAATAACTTGTATATTTTTCTTCACTAGAATTTTATCTTTTACATGGACATCCAAGGGAGAGTGTTACGAATAAATTAAGTGGATGACCATGTGGGCCACCACTACTACTATAGCAAGCTTGCCTTTGCAAGTTTAAGGCTTTATATATAGCCATGTATAATTCGAGAAAATATACACAATTGAGAATAGAAAGAAAAGCAGTACTATTACACTTCCTTCTTATGCTCTCTCTCCTTTTGCTACTTTATTTTATTACACCATTTTTTGTTTATAACACCAATCATGATTTGTAAACTATTTAAAGCTTAGCACGCGGGCATTGCCCATTTATTTTTTTCTTCTTCTCGCTTCTTTTGGATTTCCACTTCTCTTCTTTTATTACTACTATATAACTACTATATAGAAGCATGGGTTAAAACCCATGCTTCGTCGTCCGTTAGGCAATTAAAAAAAAAAAAGAGTGGTCCCCATATTAACACCAACCAATATATAAAAAAAAAAGCACCAACCAATATTAACAAAAAAAAAGAAGTAAAAAAAGTGGAACCCACCATCTTCAAACTCACAGAAAAAAAAGTGAATCCCGTATTAACAAAATCAAGCAATATAAAAAAAAAAGTGAATCTCATATTAAAAAAAACAAACAATGTAAAAAAAAAAGTGTAAACTTTGTATTCGTAGCAAACAATAATATAATAAATTTTTAGATACGGAGCACAAACTACAATGTTATATTAATCGTGTTTTGAATATATATAAGTGAATCCCATATTAAAAAAACGTAAACTTTGTATTCATAGCAAACACTAATATAATAAAATTTTAGATACGGAGCACAAACTGCAATGTTATATTAATCGTGTTTTGAATATATATATATATATATATATATATATATATAAAAGTGGATCCCATATTAACAAAATCAAGCAATATAAAAATTTTAAAAAAAGTGAATCCCATATTAAAAAAACAACCAATGTAAAAAAAAAAGTGTAAACTTTGTATTCGTAGCAAACACTAATATAATAAAGTTTTAGATACGGAGCACAAACTACAATGTTATATTAATCGTGTTTTGAATATATATAAGTGAATCCCATATTAAAAAAAACGTAAACTTTGTATTCGTAGCAAACACTAATATAATAAAGTTTTAGATACGGAGCACAAACTACGATAAAAAAAAAAGTGTGGTCCTCATATTAACACCAACCAATATATAAAAAAAAAACACCAACCAATATTTAAAAAAAAAAAAAAGTAAAAAAAGTGGAACCCACGATCTCCAAACTCACGGAAAAAAAAAAGTGGATCCCGTATTAACAAAATCAAGCAATATAAAAAAAAGTGAATCTCATATTAAAAAAACAAACAATGTAAAAAAAAGTGTAAACTTTTTATTCGTAGCAAACACTAATATAATAAAGTTTTAGATATGGAGCACTAACTACAATATTATATTAATCGTGTTTTGAATATATATAAGTGAATCCCATATTAAAAAAACGTAAACTTTGTATTCGTAGCAAACACTAATATAATAAAATTTTAGATACGGAGCACAAACTACAATGTTATATTAATCGTGTTTTGAATATATATATATATATATATATATATATATATATATATATATATATATATATATATATATAAGTGGATCCCGTATTAACAAAATCAAGCAATATAAAAAAAAAAGTGAATCCTATATTAAAAAAACAAACAATGTAAAAAAAAATGTAAACTTTGTATTCGTAGCAAACACTAATATAATAAAGTTTTAGATACGGAGCACAAACTACAATGTTATATTAATTGTGTTTTGAATATATATAAGTGAATCCCATATTAAAAAAACGTAAACTTTGTATTCGTAGCAAACACTAATATAATAAAGTTTTAGATACGGAGCACAAACTACAATTAAAAAAAAAAGTGTGGTCCCCATATTAACACCAACCAATATATAAAAAAAAACACCAACCAATATTTAAAAAAAAAAAAAAAAAAAAGCACCAACCAATATTAAAAAAAAAAAAAAGTAAAAAAAGTGGAACCCACCATCTCCAAACTCACGGAAAAAAAAAAGTGGATCCCGTATTAACAAAATCAAGCAATATAAAAAAAAAAGTGAAAAAGTGAATCGCATATTAAAAAAACAAACAATGTAAAAAAAAAAGTGTAAACTTTGTATTCGTAGCAAACACTAATATAATAAAGTTTTAGATATGGATAATCGACTACAATATTATATTAATAGTGTTTTGAATATATATAAGTGAATCCATATTAAAAAAACGTAAACTTTGTATTCGTAGCAAACACTAATATAATAAAATTTTAGATACGGAGCACAAACGCAATGTTATATTAATCGTGTTTTGAATATATATATATATATATATATATATATATATATAAGTGGATCCCGTATTAACAAAATCAAGCAATATAAAAAAAAAAAAAAAAAAAAGTGAATCCCATATTAAAAAAACAAACAATGTAAAAAAAAAAAAAGTGTAAACTTTGTATTCGTAGCAAACACTAATATAATAAAGTTTTAGATACGGAGTACAAACTACAATGTTATATTAATCGTGTTTTGAATATATATAAGTGAATCCCATATTAAAAAACGTAAACTTTGTATTCGTAGCAAACACTAATATAATAAAGTTTTAGATACGGAGCACAAACTACAATATTATATTAATCGTTTTTTGAATATATATATATATATATAAGTGGATCCCGTATTAACAAAATCAAGCAATATAAAAAAAAAAGTGAATCCCATATTAAAAAAACAAACAATGTAAAAAAAAAAAGTGTAAACTTTGTATTCGTAGCAAACACTAATATAATAAAGTTTTAGATACGGAGCACAAACTACAATGTTATATTAATCGTGTTTTGAACATAGTGTGTGTGTGTCTATATATATATATATATATATATATATGCATAAAAATAGTGCAAACTAATAATGTCCAAAAGGGTGGGCCCCATATTAAACAACACCAAGTAATATAAAAAATAAAAAAGAAGAAACTATATAAAGCATGGGTTTAGACCCATGCTTCGTCGTCCGTTGTCCCTTAAAAAAAAGGGGTGGGCCCCATACTAAATAACACCGAGCAATAAAAAAAAAGGAAGAAAAAAAAGTGGAACTCACCATCTCCAAACTCATGGGAAAAAATAAAGTGGACCCATATTAACAAAATCAAGCAATATAAAAAAAAAAAAGTGAACCCCATATTAAAAAAAAAATATAATGTTAAAAAAAAAAGTGCAGACTTTGTATTCATAGCAAACACTAATATAATAAAGTTTTAGATACGGAGAACAAATTATAATGTTATATTAATCGTGTTTTGAACATAGTATATGTATATATATTATATACATAAAAATAGTGCAAACTAATAATGTCCAAAAAAAAAAAAGTGCATGATAACGTCCAAATACACTCCTCAAAGAGAAAGTGTACACGGTCGTATGCAATATATTTACCCAACTATGAGTCGGGGTCGAATCCCACAGGGAACAATATGCTAGGCGATTAAGAAAAGTATGAAATTTTCACCAACTAAGCTAAAGCCAAACGATAGAAAATATTTTGGGTTTTTGAGAAAATTATAACTAATGCGGAAATGTAAACTAACCTAGAAAGCAAGTAACATGATCAATGGCCACAAGTTTAGAAATTACACTCAAGTAACGATCCAATATATTTTATGATATTACAACTAAGAGCGGGTTTGTGTTGATAGATAATGATATCTAAAATCTCATTGAAAGTCTTCCAACCAAATCAATGAATTTCACTCTAAGCTTTTCCAAGCCTTAGAGTGTGATATTAGGCACAATCAATTTAACCTCAAGTAACTATCCTCTTCCGAGCTCAAGTTATTAGATGGATTTAATGACCCAAATTCTTGTTAATCAATCTTTCCCAACCTAGATTTCCTCTTCCAAGCTCAATCTAAGTAAATGGGTGAGTCCTAGGGTTAGCTAATCCCTTTGGAAACATTCAAGAACGAGATTAATTAAATCAACAAAGACCCACTTCAATAGCAATAAAAATCATTCAATACATAAGCAAAACAAGAGTTTCAATCCAACACTTTAATCATAGAATATTTCCATAAACAAGATTCAAGTGAAGAAAATAAATACTACACACTTAGATATACAATACAAAACAAGGAATTGAAGAAAGGATTAAGAAATATCTCATTGAAGTTCTTCCAATCTTCTCCTCCAATGGTGTAGTAAGAAACCTAGCCTCCAAACTTGTAAGAAAATGGCCAAAGATGAGAATATTTTGCTGCCCTAAGCCTCTCTTTTATCTTTTCAGATTTGCAATTCTGCCCAATTTTTCCAATCTGGCCCAAAAACTGTTCAGTTTGGACAGTTTTGCAAAACTGTCCCAAAGATAATCTGTTTTCCCCCAAGTGTTCCTTTTATGTTTCCCCATTTTTTTAAGTCCAAACAATGACAAATTAAACCCCAAAGTTTCAGTTTTGCAAATCTGTCCCATGTTTTTGCAAAACTGTCCAGTTTTGACAGTTTTGCAAAAATGTCCAGTTTGGCCTCTTTTTACTTTCTTTTCACTTGGTTTCTTATGATCACTTCTTTTCAGCTACTTGGCTTGTTTTGCTCTATTTTGTTCCATTTTGGTCTATTTTAATCCATTTTGCTCTTTTATGCTCTCCGGGCATCTTTTCCTACAAAACAACATAAAAACACAAAAAGTAACAACAAAAGTGCTTAAGGAGTCACAAAAGCTTAAGGAATTAGCGTCGAATATCGCGTAATTTCACGACTCATCAACACCCCCAACTTAAAGTCTTTGCTTGTCCTCAAGCAAACTAAAACAAAAATCTCAATGAGGATCCATTTTAAGCACAAAAACATGACTTTGGTTGGTACCAATAATTAGGCTACAAGCATGTGAAGCTTCAACCAAATAACTCCCTCGTTTCAAAATACAATTTCAAGAATGCATTAGAGATTTGAAACAATCAAGCAACGACACTCAAGCCTCAATAAGTGACTCAAAACCACTAGTTTACTAGATATGCTCAATTGACTCAACTTTAGATTTTTCAACATCACCAATCTATCGTAATCCATATGCCCTCACAAGAAAGAAAGTCCCAAAATTACTATATTCACAACAACAACACAAGGGACAAATACACAAAGTCACTCACACTCAACAAAGAAATTCTAGTGCTAACAAATATCACACCATAAGCTTGCCCTTATTTTCAATCATCACTAACTCAAGAACATTCGGTTGGAGATCACATAGGGACTTTTTAAGCTTGTAATGTAGGCTTAGGGAAGGGTAGGATAAGTATTTGGGATACAAGTGACTACGCCCTCCTTGAACACTACACAAAACCTTTCGTCCGCTTTCCTCTTCATTTCAAAACAACACTCCTTCCTTTGCATACTAGTTTCCCCAATTATTACAACTTCCTTTATAAAGTTCCAAAATATAATGTGCTAGCACATTCCACCCCCAACTATAGTGTCCTCGCTGCACATAATCAAAACAAAACATAAAAAAAAATAGAAGGAATTTTTTTTTTTTTTTTTTTTTTTTTTTTTTTTACAAAGATACATTTTTTTGCACAAAAAGTTTGCAACCTTTTTGTATTTTTCAAATTTTCTTCCTTTCTTTTGACTTTTCCACAACACCAACTTTCACCACTCTCAAGCAACACTAACACCCCCAACTTAGGCTTTTGGCCTCAAATTTACAATTTCATGTTCAAGGAGGAAAGGTTCAAAGAGAGACTTTTCATCAAAAAGGGTAAAGGCTTGTAATGTGGCAATCAAAGAAAAGGTTATAAGCTCAAATGGGGTTACTAGTGATATTATTTATGCAATGGTAGGCTAGAAAGGCTAAAGAGGCTTTTTCAAACATCACAAAGATAGCCCAAGGTCATCTCTCCAACCAATATGATCAAAATTAACATTGAAAGACTAACCGGGCAAGTTCTAGATGATAAAAGTAAACACAAGATTTATTCAACAAACACTCACACACATGGCATATGAACTAGTCAAGATGGATCAATTTCACTTCCCAAGCAAGAACAACTAGTGCAATATCTCATAATCCAAAGTCAACACAACTAGTAGGTAAAGAGTCACCAAATGAGCCAAAAAGTTGTCACAAAGATCATTCTTTCCTATGCACCTTGCTTTTTAACTTTCACAACAATTTGGAGAGGTATTCACATTTCAATTTCACATGCAAGAGACTAACTCTATTAGTACCAAACAAGCCAAGAGTTTTCACATTTTTCCTCAAGGAGAACCTACACCTAAACTTACAAGACTAATATAAGAAGCTAAGAAAGAAAGTAAAATAATAAAAGTGACTAATCCACAACATGTCAAAAGAACAAAATTTTCAAAAATTTGAGCTAGTTTTAAAATATAATGTGTTGCCGCATGCCACCCCAACTATAAACATTACGGTGTTCTCTTTGCACATAATCAAAACAAAAGAGAGAGAAAAAAAAAAAAAAAAAAAATTTTTTTTTTTTTTTTTTTTTTTTTTTGTCACCACTGCGACCCAACTTTGCGAATCGCGAGGCACGACTGCGAGTCGCGGTGGTGTCACCGAAAAAAAAAAAATTTTTTTTTTTTTTTTTTTTTTTTTTTTTTTGGTCTGTCACCGGATGCGACGCCACATGCGATTCGCATGTATGACATGCGAATCGCATGTTATGACACCAGAAAAAAATATTTCGCAGCTTTTACTGGTTTTGGGGGCTGTCCGGGTATCCGATATGCTCAAAATAACTCCAAAAATTTTGAAACTTTGCAGATTAGTCAAAAACCATAAACTAAACTATTCTAAAAATAAAATTTCAAAAACGATTTAAAAATTTTAAAACGATGGGTTGCCTCCCACCAAGCGCTTAAGTTAACGTCGCGGCACGACGGTTACCTTTACCACTTTTCCTTCCATTTGGAAGATATGAATTTGCGCCCCAACTTTGAATCAAGATTCGGTGATGCTCGTGAGGCGGTGGTAGGAAAGCAAAGAGGCCAACTCTCGGGTGTCGCATTTTGCACTTCTTGGCCCTTAAGTGAGGCATGCCATTTTGTCTTCTTGGCATAGCAAACTTCAAAATGAAAACGCTTTCTTCTTCATTTCCAAAATTCTCCATTGGCTCGGTTAGTTCAACTTCCATATCATCAACCAAGCACAATGTTGAAAAATGGTTAGAATGTGGTCGAAGGCGCTCAAATTTTAAATTTGCTTCATTTTTGACATCCTCACCCAAAAATGAACTAGAGTTTTCAAAAACCATTTCATGAACTTTTTTATGCAACTCTAGTATCATTTCTTCAATCTTGGCATCTTGCATTATTTTTGGATTGGTCGGTTGGCAATTCATCATTATCTCTTGAAAATCAATCTTGACCACTTTTTCATTGGAAACCAACTTAAAACTACTATCCATGACTATTTGATGTTGAGTATTACATACCTCAACTTTTGCATTCAATTCGACTTTCAAGTCACGGATTGCAATTTCAAGTTCCTTCAACTGTTGACTTTGCTCAAAATGGATTTTTAAAAATTCTTCCATCATCCTCGAAATGCCTTCACGATAATCCCCATAGGCTTCAAGTTGTTGAGCTTGATTCATAAGCCAATCTTGGCTCACAATTTCCACTTTGTCAAGGCCTTCTTCAAGTTGAGAGTCATTCAAAGCTTGTAAAAATTCACCCTTGGAGGCATTCATGTTTTGGCAACTTTCTTGCCTATTTTCAACACCCTCAAGTTGTTGAGCATGATGAGTATGAACCAATGATTTCATTTGATCCTCCAAGGTGTGAATAGCTTTGTCATTGCAATTAATTGCTTGCCTCAAGTCATCAAGTGGTTGCCTCAAGTCCCTAACCACTAAGTCTGTTTTTCCACTTTTTCAAGGATGGTCTCCAACATGAGCATTATCCTTTCATTTTGAGCATTTAAGGCTTCTTCCGCTTCCATATCCCTACTATCATCAAAATCAAAACTAGAATAGTCATAGTGGGGGTTCGGGGAAGGGAAGGATAAATAAGCACAATTATCCCAATGACCATTTTGACCACCACACCTATCACAAATACTCCACTCATAGGTTTGGGATTGTGCGCACAATCCCTTGGGAGAATTCAAACAATTTTGCCATGAGTGTGGTCCTCCATAATAAAGACAAGGGTCATCAAAGTATGAACAACTACCATCCGACCAATTTTCATTATATGATGCCATTGTTTTTTTTTTTTTTTTTTTTTATTTATTTAAAAATAAAACTAAAAACTGGATAGTTTTGCAAAAAGCGGGACGATTTTGCAGAGGCAAAAAATGGACAGTTTTGCGAGAGGCAAAAAGCTGATGAAACAGTTTTGCGCAAAAGAACGATTTTTAGGCAAAAACTAGACAGTTTTGCAAAAGCAAAAACTGGACAGTTTTGCAAAAACTGGACAGTTTTGCGAAAAAGTTTTGCAAAAGCTGGACGAGTTTTGCAATTTTGCAAGCCCGATTTTGCGAAATTGCACGATTTTTTTTTTTTTTTTTTTTTTAAAGATAAAATAAAGCAAAGAAAGTTTGAACAAAAGCAAGTTAGCTTAAATCCCAAACTAACCCAAATACGCCAAATTGTTCCCGCAACGGCGCCATTTTTGATAACGTCCAAATACACTCCTCAAAGAGAAAGTGTACACGGTCGTATGCAATATATTTACCCAACTATGAGTCGGGGTCGAATCCCACGAGAGAACAATATGCTAGGCGATTAAGAAAAGTATGAAATTTTCACCAACTAAGCTAAAGCCAAACGATAGAAAATATTTTGGTTTTTGAGAAAATTATAACTAATGCGGAAATGTAAACTAACCTAGAAAGCAAGTAAAATGATCAATGGCCACAAGTTTGGATAAAGGAAATTACACTCAAGTAACGATCCAATATATTTTATGATATTACAACTAAGAGCGGGTTTGTGTTGATAGATAATGATATCTAAAATCTCATTGAAAGTCTTCCAACCAAATCAATGAATTTCACTCTAAGCTTTTCCAAGCCTTAGAGTGTGATATTAGGCACAACCAATTTAACCTCAAGTAACTATCCTCTTCCGAGCTCAAGTTATTAGATGGATTTAATGACCCAAATTCTTGTTAATCAATCTTTCCCAACCTAGATTTCCTCTTCCAAGCTCAATCTAAGTAAATGGGTGAGTCCTAGGGTTAGCTAATCCCTTTGGAAACATTCAAGAACGAGATTAATTAAATCAACAAAGACCCACTTCAATAGCAATAAAAATCATTCAATACATAAGCAAAACAAGAGTTTCAATCCAACACTTTAATCATAGAATATTTCCATAAACAAGATTCAAGTGAAGAAAATAAATACTACACACTTAGATATACAATACAAAACAAGGAATTGAAGAAAGGATTAAGAAATATCTCATTGAAGTGCTTCCAATCTTCTCCTCCAATGGTGTAGAGAAACCTAGCCTCCAAGCTTGTAAGAAAATGGCCAAAGATGAGAATATTTTGCTGCCCTAAGCCTCTCTTTTATGCCCCATTTTTCAGATTTGCTCTCTTTTGCAGATCTCCCCCAATTTTTCCAAGTCCAGTTTGGACAGTTTTGCAAAATGTCAAAATCTGTTTTCCCCCCAATTTCTTTTATGTTTTTTTTTTAAGTCCAAACAATGACAAATTAAACCCCAAAGTTTCAGTTTTGCAAATCTGTCCCGTTTTTGCAAAACTGTCCAGTTTTGACAGTTTTGCAAAAATGTCCAGTTTGGCCTCTTTTTTACTTTCTTTTCACTTGGTTTCTTCTGATCACTTCTTTTCAGCTACTTGGCTTGTTTTGCTCTATTTTGTTCCATTTTGGTCCATTTTAATCCATTTTGCTCTTTTATGCTCTCGGGCATCTTTTCCTACAAAACAACATAAAAACACAAAAAGTAACAACAAAAGTGCTTAAGGAGTCACAAAAGCTTAAGGAATTAGCGTCGAATATCGCGTAATTTCACGACTCATCAGTGCACCCCATAAAGGGTGGACCCCATACTAAACAACATCAAGCAACATAAAAATAAAAAATAAAAATAAAAATTGGAACCCACCATCTCCAAACTCACGGTAAAAAAAAATGGACCCCATATTAACAAAATAAAGCAATATCAAAAAAAAAAAAAAGTGAACCCCATATTAAAAAAAAAAATAATGTCAAAAAAAAAGTACAGACTTTGTATTCGTAGTAAACACTAATATAATAAAGTTTTAGACACGGAGCACAAACTACAATGTTATATTAATCGTGTTTTGAACATAGTGTATATATATATATATATATATATATATATATATATATATATATATATAGTGCAAATTAATAATGTTCAAAAAAAAACGCACCCCATATTGAAAAAAATCAAACAATATATATGTAATTTCCAAAGTATCTCATTAAGTCAATAATGATGGATTCATTGCCACGTGCGTATCGATCCATTAGTGGGAGCAAATGAAATTGCTTTTCTTCAAAAGGTTAAGTAGTCAAACCATACAATTTTCTTTCTTTTTTATATTAGCCTGAGATCTAATCTAGATATTAAACTGTTATATTTGCTATCCCGCCATGTCATTTATTTGTTATGTTTACTAAAATAAATATACTTAAAATATTTATATTTTAAAATAAGATAGAATTTAATTATTTTTTTTTATTTTTATTCTTGCTCTAATAAATGTGAAAAGAGATTAATGTCGTAAAAAAAAATATATCAAATGGAGATCAAATAACGAATAAAGCAAATTAGTCAAATTATAATTCTAATCGAAGTTTTCTTAAAAAACCATGCGAAAGACAACATGACAAGTAAAATGAGCTAAACCGAGAATATTTACCAAAAATTAAAAAATATTATTTCTTCGTTTAAATAGAAAATCAATTTCTACTTTGTTTCGTTTTAAACATGTAAAAATAATGAACTAAACCGAGAATATTTACCAAAAATTAAAAAATAGTATTTCTTCGTTTAAATAGAAAATCAATTTCTACTTTGTTTCGTTTTAAACATGTAAAATTAATGTAATAATTTGAATTAGAATTATCCAAATCAAAATTTGATTAAAAATAATAAGTATTTTACACCTTTAAATTAATCGAATTAAAATTGAAAGTATCATTCTCTATGCTTAAATATTGCTATTGTTTTATCTCAAAGAGAGGAAAATAGTTTCCTTTTAAACAAGTCTTCTCTTTTAAAAACTATTAATAAATTTGCCTATTTTGTATTCGTAGCAAACATTAATATAATAAAGTTTTATATACGGAGCACAAACTACAATGTTATATTAATAGTATTTTGAACATAATATATATATATATATATATATATATATATATATATATATATATATATATATATATATATATATATCACTATTCAAACACAACTACATACACATAGATGCACTATAATCTAAAGTGTTGGGAGAGAGAGAGAGAGGCAGACTAGGGCATAAGGGGTGATTTGAAGATCTAGTATAATATATAAGGGAGAATTCTATTTTTTGTAGTCCTCACATGAATTTTTTTATCCCTTTTTACCCTTACTTGAAATTTTTATGACATTATAAATTGTCACACATTTTAGTAAATTTTAAGAATATTTAGGGCTTTTTTATGCCACTAAAAAAGTTGATGTCATGGAAAATGTTATAGTGGCCCCCACAATGCATACTCATACATATTTGAGTTTTTCATGTGAAAATATTATTAAAACTTTTTCAATATATCATTGTTAAATAATTTTAAAATTTATAAACAATGTAACTAATAGCCCTTCCATTTCAATAAAAAATGATATTCGAAATATGGTAGTTAACTAATCAAATTTTACGTGCGCGCACTTTTAACATAAAATTATCTAATAAATTACTATATTAAAAGAGGAACTATATTATTTTTATACATATTCTAAAAATGTTTGAAAAACATTATATTTAAAGAAATATAATTTTGATACAGTAATAATACTAGACAATTACAAAAAGTATATTTTTTAACTATTAAATATGTTGTAAAAGAGCGGATAATATATTTTATATAATTTAGGAGTAAGATTTCTTTTTCATGTTAAAATTAACTATTTTGTCCTAAATTATATAACATATTAACTATCTGGTATTTTGCAAAATATTTTTGGTAAAAAATAAGTTAGCTAATATGAGTTCAATTCAAAGAACTCAAATGAAATTAATTTAACATATGAAAAGCTCAATTTGGATCATTGGGGACTTAATCTCAAAAAATTAAATTAGAAGAGATTTCAACTATTGATTTTTTTTTTCTAAAAAAAACCTAATAGATAAACTAAGAAAAATATTTTCCGTTAACATGCGTTTTTATACTTTAATATTTTAGAAGTCTTTCGAAAACGTCAAACTGATGTTACAAGAATAAAGAATCAAGAGCAAATTTTTTTAAAAAAATATCTACAAATTGAATTTTAATGTCGGTTTGGGCCCGGACTTAGCACAGGCCAAGTGAAACTAGTATATTAATATCTCATACCTAATTCTTTTCCACCACATAATAATACTTCGAGCGAGGAAAGTTGTACCACTTTCACCTTAACCAAAAACAAAACTTTCACCTTCAGATTGTTGGCTTTAACTATTTTGTAGAATAGAGATATGCAAGCCTCAAGTTTGAACTACTGTAACGACCCATTTGGTCGTTTAGCACTTTTAGGCCTAATATTCCTAAAACACCCTTTTCGTGGTCTAATCTCCTAGTCTATAGTACGCGATAACGGGTGATTCAATTATTTAATTGACGAGTTTTAGTCCTCATTTGACATTCGAGGACGAATGTTCTAAAGGAGGGGAGAATGTTAGACCCCGTATTTTTATACGTCGAGTTATTCGCGAAAGAATCAACGTGAGATAGAAACTTCGGATTTTAATTTCTAAACTAGAACTAATCGGTTACAAATTTTTCTTAGTACAAGAATGTTGTTGGAAATTAGGAACTACTTAATTGTGGTGTTAAGTTAAAATTAGTGGCAACAATGAGCCAATATGAACATTAACATGCCATGTCCAAAAGATGACTCAAAGTCATCTTAAATAAGACTATTATGGGAGACATACAAATATACATTTATATGTGACTCATCCACTACACTTTCATTATATTGTGGACAAATAAATTGGAAGAAATATACATGTATATTCGGCCAAGGAGCTGAAATTTGGAGGAGGAAAAGGTTAGTCATGCAATTGAATATTGAAGCATGCATTACTTTATAAAAGTATACATTATTTTAGGAAGACATAACATGGTGGAGGGATCATTTCACATTAAATATGGATCATTCATCTTGGAATGATTACAAGGGACAAAGGGTAGTGTGTGAATCATTCACCACACATGATATTGTCTTGTAAACAATTGAAAAGAAAGAAGAAAGGAAACAAAGATGAAAAATCGGCAACACACTTAGCCGAAAGTTGAAGAGAAAAAAATTAGAAAATTTTAAGTGTAAAGTTAATGGAATGAATCATGCCATAAGTGGAGCATGTGACCAACTTGTAGGCATCAAAGTTGAACCAAATAATGACTAAGACATCAGCCATCACAATTCATTTCAACTACACAACACAAAGAAAGAAAACCTAAGTCTAGAGAGAGAAAGCTCTCGGCCACAGGGGCTGATTTTGAGCTCTTTGAGTCTTGATCCAAAAATTATTTTTCAAGGTGTTTCAACCCTTTAGAATATCCCTAGAAATGTGAAGATAGTTATTGGAGCAACAAGAACAAGTATTGGTTCATTTCACAACTCTAGCCAAGTTGAGAAGTCAAGTTGTCAAGGTAAGTTCTAACTTTCTTTTCATGTATTAAGGGTGATGTAGATGTGTGAATATAAGTTGTATGCATGAAATAAGGTGTGTTGATGTTGGAACATGATAATAACCATGAGGTTATAGGTGTTGATTTTGAAGTATGATTGTAACTTGATGAACATGAAATGCATGCATAAAATCATGAACATTGGTGTTGGAATGTTGTTGTGGCCGTGGGACTGTTTTGGTGGTATTGATGGACTGATTTTTCTTTGGTACTTATGGTTGTTACTATCATAGATCTCAAGGTAAAAAGAATGAAAAGAATTGGGAGGTTAAAGGTGAAGTTGTGTTAGTATGAAAATAAAGTGAATCTATGATTTTATGTGAGTGATGTTGAAGCATGTTGAAACCATGTGTGGACTGTTTTGTGAGGAAGTTAGTGAACTATTTTTACTTGATATTTTGATTGTTATTATCATGAAATTTATGATGGAAATGAAGGTGTTTAATGATTGGAGTTGAAACTAAAGTCATTTGTGAGTTGTTATAAGGATTATAGAAATGACGATATAGCGTAGTTGCGTATGAATTGATGTTGTACTTGTCGTGTGGATAGCTGGTCATAACTTACTGAAATTATATGAAAAGAAGACATGAAATGATGTATAAAAAATCGCATGTGGTTGGCTTAGTATGTTCGTAAACGTTTGCAAGAATTCCGAACATTGTTATGTTGTCGGTTAGGGACTGTTTTGGATGTGTTGTTGGTTAGGGACTGTTTTGGACTTGTGTTTTCATTAAGTTGGAAAGAATAATTATAAGTTAAGAGTATACATCATATTTGTAACGACCCGTTTGGTCGTTTAGCACTTTTATGCCTAATATCTCTAAAACACCCTTTTGTGGTCTAATTGTGGTATCTATAGCTTGCGATAACCGGTGATTCGGTTATTTAATTGACAAGAATTTTAGACCCCGTATTTTATACGTCGAGTGATTCGCGAAAGACTCAACGGGAGATAGAAACCTCAGATTTACTTAGTATAA
>NW_026725542.1:0-56123 GCF_029784015.1 Lycium ferocissimum
AATATCATGATATATCTTCATCGTCCCTGGATGAATAGAATAACAGGAGTAATGAGTTTCTCCCAAAATCTGACGACGTAATCCTGCAACATCAGGAACACACAGTCTACCGCGATATATGAGAACTCCATCTGCAGAAATCTCAAATGGTGACTTCTTCTTCTGAGGGGCTGTATTTCTATAATGAACTAGCACAGGATCCTCGTATTGGCGCTCCTTAACCTCAACCATTAGAGATGAGACTGCTTAGTCTTGAATAGTAACTCACGTATTACTCGAGTCCAATATTCGAACTCTTAGGGTAGCTAACTGCTCAAGCTCCCAGACGAGCTCCCTTTTTTCTAGCTGAACATAAGATAATCAACCCATGAACGTGCCGCTAAGGGCATCGGCTACCACGTTCGCTTTTTTAGGATGATATAAAATACTGACATCATAATCCTTCAATAGTTCCAACCATCGCCTTTGACGCAAATTCAACTCCTTCTGCTTGAAAATATCTTTGGAGACTTTTATGGTCTATATAAATATTAACATGAATGCCATACAAGTAATTCCTCCACATCTTCAAGCGACTAATTCTAGATCATGTGTTGGGCAGTTCTTCTCATGCTTTCTCAACTGCCTTAAAGCATAAGCTATAACTTTACCGTGCTGCATGATACGCTCAAATTACACCTATTAATGGTATAACGCGGACGTTGTCAAATATAGTAACCCAACAAGGTTGGGGTCGAATCCTACAGGGAATATGGTGTGAAAAGGTTACTAAAGTCGTAGGATGCTAAGTTTAGGTCTAATGTCTTAATCCGGTGATTTTGGTAAATGTTGGGTTTTTGGTGACTAATTACTAACTACTTGCTTTGGTGGTAATTTATGGTAAAAGAAACTAAGGTTGTGTCCCCGTTAGATAGAGTGTATGATCAGGGGTATTGATCTTGATATACTTCTAATGGATCATTATATGAATGCACTTAATCTTTATATGAATCTCTACTATTTCCCAATAAATAAAGATTATCTCTTTCTATGATTTTTCCAAATATAAGAAAGTAACTATGAAGAACGATTAATCATGCCAAGTAAATTCTTCTTATTCCTAAGTGAATTTATTAAACAAAGTTTAAAGCTTTGAGTTCTTGTTATTTATTCTTACCAACCCTAATTATTTTCCCAAATAAATCAAGGTTTATGGGTTTAATCAATGTTTGCAACCATTAATTATGAATGAAGAATGAAGAATAAATAAACCCTAATAATCCATTATGTGTATATCAATCACAACCCAATCACACAACACCCATCATTGGGTTCACAACCCTAGTAAGGGAATTTAGCTACTCATGACAAAGAACAAGAAATAAGAAATTGAATTATTCATAATTGCTTACTTTGGAAGAAAAGAGGAATTGATAATACTTGAATTGATGTTTGAACCTTCAAAAACTAGAGAGTATTTAATGTTCTAAGCCAAAAGTCAAAATCTAATAACTGATAATAATTAAACCCTACAATGGACTATTTATAGGTTTCAAAAACGTAAAATTATAGAATTTGCACTTAAGTCCCAGGCGGTACTTATACGGTGCGTAGAACTTTCCACGAACCGTACAAGATTTATACGGCCTTCATCCAGGTATCTGCAGAGAATAATACGAATTGGCCTTCCACTGTCACGACCCAACCCCGTAGGCCGTGACTAGTGCCCCGAGTCGGGCACCCATACACACTCGTTAACCATAATCGCCGTACAAACAGATTATACATATACAAAAGTCAGACATCAGATCATAGCTGGCATAACCAGATCTTATACATACGAAAAAGTAATTCGTCGCCCCAAAATTGTCACAAACACATACATACATATCGTAGTCATAACTCTCAGCAGATTGTATCACAAATAAGCTGGTAAGGCTATCATAGTATAGGGGGGACGTCCAAATCACAAATCACACAGACACAGGCGACCCGGTGATTACCCACAACCCACGCATATGTGTCTACAGACCTCTAAGAGTAATAACAGAATCATATGACGGGACAGGGCCTCGCCGTACCCATGAATAGTCATATACATATGCATCGAAAGAATCTGTACCAAAACATAGGCTCCAGAACAAGGGAACGCTCCAAGATAGCTGAGTGAAAATCCTAATCTTTTTTTTTTTTTCGGCGGATCACCAAAATGAGTATCTGTACCTGCAGGCATGAAACGCAGCCCTCGAAGAAACGGGGTCAGTACGGAATATGTACTGAGTATGCAAAGCAAGAAATACAGTAAAAAGGATCATAATCAGAACCAGGAAGTACAGAAAGTAAATGCAACTTTCAAAATACCAAAATGCTTACTTATTAAAACACAAATCATGCATGGGGGTTCAGGAATATGGTCGCCCTCCCGTCATTGGCGCCATAACACAGCATAACACCAGAAGATTTCATATCTCCATATCCCCGTCACACATCATAACACCATAACACAGCATACCACCAAATATACATGGTACCCGGCCCTCTAGCGAGGGGCTCGGCGAACCGGAACACATCATACTCCAGAATATAACATAGTGCGCACGATAACATAACCGACCCGGGACTCGGCGAAAGATGTAACAACCATATGCACGAGCAGAGTCGTGAGAAACTATATGCAGTTTAAAACATTTTCAAAAACTCCATAAAGTAGTAAAAACGAACTATCATTTTAAACCAAGAGAATAGTCAAATTAAGTTTCCCCCGAATGTCACTCGGGAACATATCAAATATAACTTTAGAAATCATGGATACGTTTCAACACCATATGAAGTAGCTTATAGAAATCAAGAACATAATCGTCATCACAAACTCGATAGGTAAGCCAGCAATCGATGCTCGAGGGTTAAGACGATAGTCATGCTAAATCCTTTCAAAAGTCGTTAGCACTACACAAAGGAAAGTCGCGGGACCCACGGACGAGCGTAACCCAATCCGAGCCCGCCTACGGAAGGTATAGTCATTATACGCTACAGAGCTTTCTACGAGCATATCGAGGCGATCCGGTTCTGTCTACGAAAGTTACGGCCCTTTTTCAACATAGAACCCTTTAGGAACAAAACTTTTTATACAACATTTGAAATCCAATCATACCAAAGACATAAGGACCATTATTCTATTACATTGCGAATGCCAACATTAAGAAGTGAATAAGAATCATATACATGCTCAGATCGCAAGAATAGAGTCACCCCGAGGCTCGTAGCATAGCCTACTTACAACTAAGACATGCCAAAAGAAAGAAGGGTTAGGCTTTACATACCTGTTCAACCTCCTATTAGCTACGAGTATTCGTCCGAACTCATAAATCTACATTTAAAGGGATTCACGCTACGTTAGTCTCTTTATTTCACACTTGTTCCAAATTTCAAACCAAACCATTCTATATTACATTCGTCGAAAATCGGGCAGCATCTCCCCGTTTATATGCCTAGCCCGAATTCTCAATTCAAAAGTAACCGACAACATCAACAACAATACCAATAGTATTAACATCATTTCCAATACCGACGTATGCCATAAAACAGCCCGCACACAACATAATTTTCTAAATTTCTCAACCAACCAAATTTGCGATATAACTATTTAATAATTTTATTTCCGTAAAGGAGTCGAAATTCATATGAACAACATCGATAACAACATCCTTCACATTTTACAAGTTAAATACATTTATTTTCATCCAAAATTCTCTTCAAATCTCCTTCCATAATTCACAACACCAACAAACGAATTTATCGGGCTATTCCTCCGTGCTAATCCGTTAAAATTCTAAATAAACTCGTTAACAATGAAAAGGAACCGTATTCATACCTTAAGCACGCATCCCCCGCGTTATCACTCTTCTCCTTGGTTGATTTTTAGCTTAAATTGAAGACAACGCAGCGTACAACACTTTTCTCTTCATGGGCTTCGGAATTCGGGGCTCAGATTTTGGTCAAAATTGGTTTTTCTTCTCTCCAAGGCTCTTCTCTCTCTCTTTCCAGAATTTTTTGGTGTTCTTGATCTGAAAAATGAGAGGAAAGGGCTGAAATTTCACTTAAATAGGCATGGGTCATGGGCCTAACCCGATTGGGCCCGGTTTGGGCCTAGCCCACTGACCTTTCCGCCTTAAAACGTCTATATCTCCTTATCCCGATGTCTCCTGTGGGCCCACGACTTATGGTTGGAAAGATAATTCAATTATCTACAACTTCTATCTTTAGTATTTTTCCAAATTCCAAACTTATAATACCGTTTCTACTCCTCAAATTCAGATCACCCGAAAACGTTACTTAAAAATATTTGTTTGGAGGACTTCCACTTTGATTTGGCTCAAGGGTCCTTCTTGAGTTATGTTTAACTTCACATATGTGATTCATATAAATTGTCGCATGTCCCAAAAAATCTCAATGTGTGGGCCCCACCTCAGCTTACGAATAATCCGACGTACGAAAATACGAAATATAATACTGTCAACGTGAGTTTAAATTATGCAGCAACAACATGATTGTCAATTTTTAAGCACGTTAATAAGGACCTTCCAATAGGTTGGAATACTAGAAGAAAATATTTTTTTCTTCAATTTTTCTTGGCATCCATTCGCTGACCCTTGGCCGAATATCTTTTTTTTTTTTTCCATGTTTCTTCATATTTCTAGAGTTAAAAAGATGATGATTTTGTCTTGCTCCTCATCTAATATATGCATACACAATTCATCCATGTGTACCATGGCCCACACATGGCTTGGATGAATTAAATTTGGCCAAACCATGTGTGGGAACCACACCACCTCACACGGCCAACTTGGCTATTTCATGAAAAATTAATAACTTTCCATAATTCACTTTTAACTCCAAATTTTTCTTAATATTTCATGCCAATAAAATTGTAAGCAACTTATGCCTTAAAACAAAATCGAGGGTCAAAAATCTCAATCTTGTATCCCGGAATAGTCTTGTCCTTAACTTTTCATGGTTAACTCGGATTATCCCAATGTACAAAATACGGGATATAACATCCTCCCCCCCTTTAGAACATTCGTCCTCGAATGTTAAACTAGTCTTACAGGGTCTTATAAGCACTTCGGGGGAGTCTCTTTCATAGCTGTCACATACAGTTCATTAATCAATCAACATAACCCATCTGGGAATTTAGATTACCTGAAGACATAGGAAATATGTAGGAATACGTATTCTTCATCTCTTCCCTGATATTGTTTTGCCATAACACCTTAACGGAAGCTATGTTTTTAGTGCGCAATCTTCTCACTGACGATCCAGCATGGATATAGGCTGTTCCCCGTAGGCTAATTCCTCTGTCACCTGGATGTCATCTATAGGACATACTCTGGAAGGGTCACCACTGCATTTGCGAAGCATCGACACGTGGAAAACTGGATGCACTGCTCCCAAATCAGACGGTAGATCTAATTCATAGGCAACCTTGCCTACCTTACGGACGATCTGACAAATTCCAATATACCTTGGACTGAGCCTCCCTTTCTTGCCGACTCCCATAACACCCTTCCTGGGTGACACTTTCAAAAAATACTCAATCGCTAATTTGGAGCTCAAAGTGTCGACGTCGACTATCTGTATATGAGTTTTGTCGACTCTTGCTAATAACCGCTCCCGAATGAGTTTCAGTTGTCAGCTACTTGTTGAATCATATCTGGCCCAATTAACTTAGTTTCGCCAGCATCGAACCAGCCAATCGGTGACCTGCACCTTCTGCCATACAAAGCCTCATATGGCTATCTGGATGCGAGAATAGTAGCTATTATTATCGGTAATTTCCATAAGTGGCAGATGATCATCAGTGCCTCTCGAAATCAAGAACGCGAGCCCGCAACATATCCCTTAGCGTTTGGATAGTACGCTCGGCCTGTCCGTCAGTCTGAGGGTGACATACTGTATCGAGATTCACTTGCGGTTTAATGGTCAACGTCATTAGTCCTTACATCCTTGTCACCATTTACCTTTACATTCCGAGTGCTCACCCAACATGACTTTGTCGCTAGTGAGTATAATGGTTATGTCTCTTACTATTCCTCCTAGTTTCTTCCCAGGACCACTTCTATCGATCCCAAGTATGTATCTACGGAATGGTTCTGCACCCCTTTGCTATCCTTTCCAGTGCAGCTACACTTACGGCAACTCATAATTCGAGTTCAAACTAAACCCTTGGACTCTTGCCGGAACTTTTCCTTTAACTTTTGCCATGCTTGTTTCTTTAACCCTTATTCCTCAAATCCTACAGTACAACCCAAAAGTATCGGGCTACTGGAATTCTTACTCCCTTACGATTCTCTCATGACACAAGTATACGTGTCTTCGATTTCCTTGTATTGGCGGTCGCCTCGAACTCTGGCTCCAAGCTAATGAATTTCCCTTTTGCGGGGCATGAGAACGCCATGATCTCTTTCAAGTCCCATATGTTCTTCCCCCCTTTATTAAGGAGGTCCTAATACACCAATAATTTTCAGATATCCACCGTCTTCGGCACTTATCTTTCGAGAGCTCGAAATCTCTTAGCATCGTTGCATGGCCTAATCATTCTTTCCTTTACTTCTCATTCCTCTTTTGTTCCATACTACCACACTCTATCCCTCTCATACACCTACCCTCAAATTTTTATCCAAATAGTCTTTGTGCTTTGCCCGTCGTCTCTCTTGGAGGCTTTACTTCCTCACGTTTCTTACTTTTTCGCTTTTTCCGACATTTTGGTCACTTTACCTACCATCTATGTCACGACCCAGGCCCGTAGGGCGTGACTAGTGCCCGAGCTGGGCACTCATACCCACCTATCAACTATAATCAGATCATAGCAAACATAATAGGAACTTATATGTACAGTAAGGCACGACATCGCGCACACATATATACATATATCATATATACAGCCTGAGGATATACAGAACACAAACACAACTGAACAGTGCTACCCACAACCCACTTTTATGTCTACAGGCCTCTAAGAGTAATACAGAATCATATGACGGGACAGGACCCTGCCGTACCCCTGAATAGACATATACATACATACAGCAAGAGAATCTGTACCAAAGTGTAGGCTCCGGAACAAAAGGAGCACTCCAAGGCGGCTGAGTAGGAATCCTAAGCCGGCGGCTCACCCAAACGCGTATCTGTACCTGCGTGGCATGAAACGCAGCCCCCGAAGAAAGGGGGTCAGTACGGAATATGTACTGAGCATGTAAAGCATGAAATACAAATAACAGGATCGTACGGAAATAAGGAGGACAGAAAAGTAGTATAGTAACCAGAAACTCATAAAGCTTACCTTGAAACATAAATCATGCATTTCAGAATCGTAAATAGACTGAGTGACATAAATAGATAATCATCGTGTACATATGCATGCATAACGTGCCCCGCCCCTCTAGTGAGGGACGCGGTGAATAGAATCATCATATGCCATCCGCTATTATTCATACTATATGCTCATAATCATGTAAAACCGGAATTTTTCGAAATACATTTGCTTTTATAAACATAAGCCCTTCGGCTATCCAAAATAATATATACATGCATATACATAAAAGCCATGGGACCGACTACCCACACCGCGTATCTAGGAGCCTTACCGGAATACTAGACATCCGGACGGACAGACCCCGTCATGCCCAAAAAACATATATATATATATATATATATATATATATATATATATATATATACCAAAAGAGAAATCCGTGGCACTTCCGGAATATGGAGTGCTCTCAAATCAACTGCTAGCTCCTATGAGTCTGGGCCGCCTCCCTGTCTACCTGTGGGCATGAACACAGCGTCCGAAGAAAGGACGTCGCACGAATATTGTACCGAGTATGTGAAGCATAAACAATAATGAAGCATCAATAAACCGAGGAGGCATAAAACAAGGAGCAATCAGAATCGATCGAATCATAAGGATGATCATGCATGCTGACTTACTTTCGTACTCATCATCATATCATATATATACATAACTGTGATAATTGCCCGACCATATAGGTGCGGTGTAATAATCAATATCATTAGCATCATCAATAGCCTGCGTCCAGGCATCCTGCGTCCAGGACATTATCTCATGCCGCCCACTAGTGGTGTCTGCCCATGCCATTTGGCCATGGTGTGTATAGCCGCCCGCCTTGGCGGATCGCCCGCCATATAGGCGCGGTGTGATATCATCATATACTCATTACATCATGCATATCATAACATGCTTATCATATCATAGTATCATGCTTATCATATGCTTATCATAACTCATCATGGTATGCTTGACATCATATACTTATTACAATACATGCATAGGGACTCTTAGCTATTCATACTTTATCGGGGTGACGTAAGGTCGTGGACCCCCGATGTCATTATGAGCATTCTTACGTATTCTGCCTCACCTTGAAGGAACAAGCATAAGGTGAGTGTGCACAATGATCAATATCATTAAATTACATAAATGTCATCATTAGCTTCTTAGAGGCATCATATCATAGGCTATAGCATTTCTAGACTTTAGCTTGCTATCATCATTTTCGTATTCATCTTATATTTCTTATCTCGTATAGCTATTCATGAGAGAGGACTCTTAACTTTCTTGGAGATGGAACATTCATAGTAAAAGAGGAAATTCATGCCATAGGACTCATGCCTTAGAAGGAAAGGGATTAGCCTCACATACCTTTGTCGCTTAGCTACTCTATCGCTTGTTCGTTCTCCTTAATGCGCTTGTCTATACCTTCAATGGAATTCATATCGACATTAGCTATGTCATCGTAAAAAAACATACTTACTAAAGCTATAGAAATTTGGGCAGCGCTTCCTTTGTTTATACTACTTTCCGCCATATTCCATATCAATTCCCAACATTCATAATAATCATCACAATATGATTAACAACAATCATCATTCATTCATATGATTCGCATTTCATAATTCACCTCAATTTCCCATAATCATGACTAAAAATCCATCGTCATATTCTTTCGTATCCAACACTCATTTCATGTCTATAGGTCATTTATAACACATTTATATCACAACCCAACAACATTCATGATTCAATTCCAACTATGTCTCAAAACGTCACTATTCATCATTCATAACCCATTTTGCTATTCTCTTTTAATGACCAAGTATTTCAACTCCCAAATACCTTAAACAACATATAAATATCATGAATCTTACCTTAGATGTTTTAGGAACAAGCCTTGGTTGCTAATACTCCTCTTTGAGCAAAACCCTAGTTTTTCTCCATTTGGATTTCTTGACTTGGATGATCTTTGATGATTTCCTTTACTCTTGATTCACTTATTTAATGTTGTTGATCCTCAAATATCCTTGAAAACTTGTGTAATAAATGTAGAGAGAGATTCTAGAGAGAAGTGGTGTAGTGTAGAAATGAAATAAAATAAGTCTTGGTCCTCATATTTAATGAATTGGAAATCGTGGCCGAGGTGAACAAAGTGGTCGTCCATGGAGGTTTACGGTCCGTATTCCACTTTACGGACCGTCCCTCGTGGTCGTCTTTAACCTTAAGCAGAACCGAAACTTTGGCAAAGATGCATGGTGATTTACGACCATGGTTTACGGGCCGTATTTCACTTTACGGTCCGTCCACCAGGTCGTATTTAACCATTTCTCCACCGGCGTAAAGTTGAAACCTTTGCATGCCATTTTACGACTGGCTATTTACGGACCGTATTCCACTTTACGGTCCGTATTTGGACTTCACGACCACCGGCGCTTTTGCCAACTTTCAACTTTTCACATTTCTAGACTTTTTATTCTATTCATTCCCATCCATTTACATACATTGCCCATGAAACATTATACACTCGCACTCCTCGCTCTCATCACTAGTTCGTCCACTTGCGTACCAACGGGAAATTTTCCGAGGTGTAACATTCTACCCCCCTTTGGGAACATTCGTCCTCGAATGTTAAATCGCTAGGGATTCTGGAAAAATTTCGCCAGAGTTTCCCCTATAATATGGCGATACCATCCCGTCACGACTT
This sequence comes from Lycium ferocissimum, assembly GCF_029784015.1. Classification (NCBI taxonomy): domain Eukaryota; kingdom Viridiplantae; phylum Streptophyta; class Magnoliopsida; order Solanales; family Solanaceae; genus Lycium; species Lycium ferocissimum. The sequence goes on from NW_026725542.1 coordinate 10,038, forward strand.
CTGTCACAGCAACCCATAATATCATTGCCTCACAGGGCTACAACACAATAGCAATATAGATTGGCCACACACGACCCATATACATAAAGTAAAGCGTACATACCTCATCATCTCGTCGTCTCATCATAAGCCTCTTCTGGGGGCTGAAATAAGGGCGGATATGTGGATCTCATTCTTTCTTCTGTTTCCCAAGTCATCTCTTCCCGATTGTTATTTCGCCATAAGACTTTGACTGAAGCTATTTCTTTATTTCGAAGCCTTCGTACTTGCCTCGTCTAATATGGCAATAGGCACTTCTTCATAGGCTAGCTTTTCCGTAATCCGAACATCATCAATCGGTACAATCTTTGTGGGATCTCCAACACATTTGCGGAGCATTGAGACATGAAATACCGGGTGAACTAATTCAAACTCTGTAGGCAAGTCTAATTCATATGCTACTTGACCCACCTTGCGGATGATTTTGTAAGGTCCAACATACCGAGGACTCAACTTTCCTTTCTTACCAAACCTCATCACCCCTTTCATTGGTGATACCTTCAAGAACACCCAATCATCAACTCGAAATTTTAAATCTCGCCGGCGGTTATCCGCATAAGACTTTTGGCGACTTTGAGCTGTCAATAATCGATCTCGGATCATTTTGACTTTTTCTACCGCTTGCTGAATCAGCTCGGGGCCTATTAACTGTACCTCTCCGACATCAAACCATCCAATCGGAGATCTACACTTCCTTCCGTACAAAGCTTCGTACGGAGCCATTTGGATACTAGAATGATAACTATTATTGTAGGCAAATTCTATTAGGGGTAAGTGGTCATCCCAACCACCACCAAAATCTAAAACACATGCCCTTAGCATATCCTCCAAGGTCCGAATAGTACGCTCGGCTTGTCCGTCGTCCGCGGATGAAATGCCGTACTAAGCCTTACTTGAGTACCTAGGCCCTCTTGAAAGGATTTTAACTTGGTCGTGAACTCGTGCTCCTCTATCCGAAATAATAGATATCGGAATACCATGAAGTCGCACAATTTCCTTGAGATACGTCTCGCATAGTCTTCTCGCCGAGTACGTGGTTCGACCGGGAGAAAATGAGCCGCTTTCGTGAGTCTGTCCACTATCACCCATATAGAATCATACTTGCCTCGGGAACGGGGCAATCCTACAATGAAATCCATATTGATCACTTCCCATTTCCATGTAGGAATTTCCATTGCTTGTAATAACCCTCCTGGCTTCTGATGTTCTATCTTCACTTGCCGACAATTCGGGCATTTGGCCACAAATTCTCGCTATGTCTCTTTTCATGCCATCCCACCAATACATCGATTTAAGGTCATGATACATTTTTGTCGCTCGGGGTGGATGGAATACCGGGAGCAATGAGCTTCTTCTAAGATTTGGCGACGAAATTCGCCACATCCGGACACATAGCCTATTCTGGTACCTGAGAACCCCATCCGTCGAAACTTCAAATGGTGACCTTTCTTTTGGAAATTTCACACCTTTATAATACTCTAATTTGGGATCCTCGTATTGTCGCTCTTTTATTTTTGAATCCAAGGACGAAACTGTGGGATTATTGATTCTAACTCCTGCATCGCCTGAATCAATTATTCGCACTCCAAGGTTAGCTAGCTGATGGAGCTCATGAACCATTTCTTTCTTTTTTGGAGGAACTTCACATGAACTGCCCATTGGTCGGCGGCTAAGTGCATCGCCTACTACATTAGCTTTTCCGGGTGGTATAAAATATCAACATCATAGTCCTTCAATAATTCTAACCACCGCCTCTCGTCGCATTCAACTCCTTTTGTTTGAAAATATATTGGAGGCTCTTGTGATCTGTATAGATATCCACATGCACACCATACAAGTAATGTCTCCACATTTTCAATGCATGAATAACTGCGGCTAATTCTAAATCATGAGTCGGGTAGTTCTTTTCATGCTTTCGCAGCTGCCTCGAGGCATAAGCAATGGCTCTTCCGTGCTGCATTAACACACATCCTAGCCCGACACCGGAAGCATCACAATATATAACATAGCCATCCGGCCCTTCCGGAAGCGTTAGAACTGGAGCTGAGGTGAGTCTGTCTTTCAACTCTTGGAAGCTACGCTCACAAAGCGTCATTCCACCGAAATTTTACCGACTTCGGGTTAGCTTTGTCAATGGGGCCGAGATAGATGAAAAGCCCTCTACAAATCTTCTATAATAGCCTCGCCAATCCCGTAAAACTACGAACTTCTCGTAGGCGTCGTAGGCCTTGGCCAAGTCTTCACAAAGCCTTCTATTTTCTGAGTATCAACTCTAATGCCATCATCTGAAATCACATGGCCCAAGAATGTCACAGAATTTAGCCAAAACTCGCACTTTGAAAATTTAGCATACAACTCCCGAGTTCGGAGAATTCCAAGAACAATTCGCAAGTGGTCCGCATGTTCTGATTTCGTGCGAGAGTACACCGAATATCATCAATGAAGACTATCACAAACAGATCCAAGAGGGGCTCGAATACATTATTCATTAAATTCATAAACACCGCCGGAGCATTAGTCGCCCCGAACGACATCACTCGGAATTCATAATGCCATAATGGCCATATCTTGTTCTAAAGGTCGTCTTGGGAATATCTTCTTCTCGACTCTTACTTGATGATAACCCGACCTCGCATCTATTTTTGAAAACCACTTGGCACCCCGAAGCCGATCAAATAAATCATCTATTCTTGGGAGAGGATACCGTTCTTTATCGTCACTTTATTCAACCGCCTATAATCAATGCACATTCGCAGGAGCCATCTTTCTTTCTCACAAATAAGACCGGTGCTCCCCACGGTGAAGAATCGGGTCTAATGAACCCCTTTTCCAAAGCAAATCTTTCAACCGTGCCTTTAACTCTTTTAATTTCGCCGAGCCATTCGATAAGGAGGAATAGAGATAGGCTCGGTATCCGGCAACACATCAATGGCGAAGTCAATCTCCCTTTTCGGAGGAAGCCCGGAAGCTCATCCGGAAATACATCCGAAACTCACTTACTACCGGAACAGACTGGAAAGTAGGAGACTCTGCTTCCGTATCATGAACTCGAACTAAATGATAAATGTAGCCTTTAGCGATCATCTTTCTTGCCTTAAGGTAGGAAATAAACCTACCTCTCGGAGTGGCTGTATTACCTTTCCATTCAAGCACGGGCTCTCCCGCGAATTGAAAGCGAACCAATTTCATTCGGAGGTCAACATTGGCATAACAGGAGGCCAACCAATCCATACCCATTATAACATCAAAGTCTAGCATCTCTAGCTCAACTAAATCGCCTTTGGTCTGACGATCACATATCACAATTATACAATCTTTATATACTTGCTTAGCTATCACGGGATCACCAACCGGAGTGGATACCTCAAAAGGTTTGATCGGCTCGGGTTTCACCCCAATACGATTTGCAATATATGGAGTAATATATGATAACGTAGATCCCGGATCTATCAATGCATACACATCATAAGAGAACACAGATCAATGTACCCGTGACCACATCCGGGGAGGACTCAAGATCTTGCCGTCCGGCTAATGCATATAAGCGGCCACACACACACACCATGCTGTGCGGCACCTGAAGTAGACACTCCCCCTCGGCCTCTACCTCGGCCTGCTGGGGTCTGAGAAGTCTGCCCTGTAGGACGTACTGAAGAAGATCCCGCTAATGATCCTGTGGGCTGGGCCCTAGCTCTGCCACTCGTCGACGGGCAATCTCTCATCATGTGCCCTATCTGGCCGCAAGTATAACAAGCGTCTGAACCCTGGCGGTACCGGCCCGAATGTAATCTACCGCACCGACCGCATCGCGGTACCGGAGGTCTCCTCCGACCGTGATCACCCCCGACCGTGAACCCGGGGCCCTTGAACTCTGGCCCTGTCCCGATCGGAAAGAGCGATCAAATCTTCTGTCTGCATACTGGGGAGGTGCACTAATCGCTGACTGACTCGAGTGTCTAGAAAATGCCCGCCTTGATCCCCCTCTATAATCACGGCCTGTGCCCATAGATCTAGCTCTTTTGCTCGGCCCTCTATCAATATCATGTTCACCTCTTTGTGGAGGTTGTTGCCCTTCAAGATTTTGGGCATGAGCTTGAATTCGGGAAATGTCCATCCCGTCTTGTAATGAAGCCGTTAGGCAATCTTTGAATAAATGTGGCCCTAAGCCACTCACAAATCTATACACCCGGTCACCCATGTCGGCCACCATCGTCGGGGCATACCTAGCCAAGGAATTAAATTGAAGGCTATACTCCCGGCGCTCATATTACCTTGCTTCAAATTCAAAAATCTATCCGCTCTAGCTCGGCGGACCTCGGGTGGCAAATAATGGCGAATGAAGGCATCAACGAACTCTTGCCACACGGGAGGAGGCGCATTTTCTTGCCTCGACGCTCTCCAATTATTGTACCATAAACCGCCACATCTCGGAGTCTATATGATGCCAACTCCACCGACTCGGTCTCGGAAGCATGAATAATCCGCAATGTTCTTAGCATCTCATCAATGAAGCCTTGCGGATCTTCATCCGCTTTGACCCAAAGAATTCGGAGGATTTAGGCTCATAAAATCGCGGCTCTAGTACTAGCCGAACGATCACTCGGCCCCCCACCCTCGTCGTTGTGCTCGGGCGGCAACCAACCGAGTCAATAAATTAATAGCTTCGGTCACTTGTTGACCCGAAGTAGCCGGCGGAGGAACTGGAATAGAAGCCCCCTCTGTACTAGGAGGAGTAGTGGAGGCATTAGATAAGGCCTCATGATGTGACTCTCCTTCATCAACATTCATAGGCGGCTCTCTTTTTGCCCGCCTCTTTGTCGTAGTCTTGCCCTTCTGGGCGGCTTTAGCTTTTGGCGGCATTTCTGAAATCACAACATACTCATTAGGGAGGATTAAATCTTATACTCGGCTCTATCGCACGATCTCATATGAAGAAAGATGGTCATTTTTCCTAAATGCCCTGTAGCCTCCTCGTTTATTAGCGTGGCGCGCAACACACCATAAACAAGACTCTACTAGACACGGCTCGTAGACACTTCCTAGGACCGAATCGCTCGATACCACTTTTGTCACGACCCGAGCTACGGGCCGCGACGGTATCCGGGCTAACCACCGAACACCACTCACTTACCCGCTTATCTCGCTATTATTCATACTATATGCTCATAATCATGTAAACCGGAATTTTCGAAATACATTTGCTTTTATAAACATAAGCCCTTCGGCTATCCAAAATAATATATACATGCATATACATAAAAGCCATGGGACCGTACTACCCACACCGCGTATCTAGGAGCCTCTACCGGAATACTAGACATCCGGACGGACAGACCCCGTCATGCCCAAAAACATGAATATATATATATATATATATATACCAAAAGAGAAATCGTGGCACTTCCGGAATATGGAGTGCTCTCAAATCAACCGCTAGCTCCTATGAGTCCGGGCCACCTCCCCGTCTACCCGTGGGCATGAACACGCGTCCGAAGAAAGGACGTCGCACGAATATTGTACCGAGTATGTGAAGCATAAACAATAATGAAGCATCAATAAACCGAGGAGGCATAAAACAAGGAGCAATCAGAATCGATCGAATCATAAGGATGATCATGCATGCCGACTTACTTTCGTACTCATCATCATATCATATATACATAATCGTAATAATCGCCCGACCATATAGGTGCGGTGTAATAATCAATATCATTAGCATCATCAATAGCCCGCGTCCAGGCATCCTGCGTCCAGGATATTATCTCATGCCGCCCACTAGTGGTGTCTGCCCATGCCATTTGGCCATGGTGTGTATAGCTGCCCGCCTTGGCGGTGACTGCCCGGCCATATAGGCGCGGTGTGATATCATCATATACTCATTACATCATGCTTATCATAGTATTCTTATCATTACATGCTTATCATAACTCATCATGGTATGCTTGACATCATATACTTATCACAATACATGCATAGGGACTCTTAGCTATTCATACTTTATCGGGGTGACGTAAGGTCGTGGACCCCCGATGTCATTATGAGCATTCTTACGTATTCGCCTCACCTTGAAGGAACAAGCATAAGGTGAGTGTGCACAATGATCAATATCATTAAATTACATAAATGTCATCATTAGCTTCTTAGAGGCATCATATCATAGGCTATAGCATTTCTAGACTTTAGCTTGCTATCATCATTTTCGTATTCATCTTATATTTCTTATCTCGTATAGCTATTCATGAGAGAGGACTCTTAACTTTCTTGGAGATGGAACATTCATAGTAAAAGAGGAAATTCATGCCATAGGACTCATGCCTTAGAAGGAAAGGGATTAGCCTCACATACCTTTGTCGCTTAGCTACTCTATCGCTTGTTCGTTCTCCTTAATGCGCTTGTCTATACCTTCAATGGAATTCATATCGACATTAGCTATGTCATCGTAAAAAAAAAACATACTTACTAAAGCTATAGAAATTTGGGCAGCGCTTCCTTTGTTTATACTACTTTCCGCCATATTCCATATCAACTCCCAACATTCATAATAATCATCACAATATGATTAACAACAATCATCATTCATTCATATGATTCGCATTTCATAATTCACCTCAATTTCCCATAATCATGACTAAAAATCCATCGTCATATTCTTTCGTATCCAACACTCATTTCATGTCTATAGGTCATTTATAACACATTTATATCACAACCCAACAACATTCATGATTCAATTCCAACTATGTCTCAAAACGTCACTATTCATCATTCATAACCCATTTTGCTATTCTCTTTTAATGACCAAGTATTTCAACTCCCAAATACCTTAAACAACATATAAATATCATGAACCTTACCTTAGATGTTTTAGGAACAAGCCTTGGTTGCTAATACTCCTCTTTGAGCAAAACCCTAGTTTTTCTCCATTTGGGATTTTTTGACTTGGATGATCTTTGATGATTTCCTTTACTCTTGATTCACTTATTTAATGTTGTTGATCCTCAAATATCCTTGAAAACTTGTGTAATAAATGTAGAGAGAGATTCTAGAGAGAAGTGGTGTAGTGTAGAAATGAAATAAAATAAGTCTTGGTCCTCATATTTAATGAATTGGAAATCATGGCCGAGGTGAACAAAGTGGTCGTCCATGGAGGTTTACGGTCCGTATTCCACTTTACGGACCGTCCCTCGTGGTCGTCTTTAACCTTAAGCAGAACCAGAAACTTTGGCAGCATGCATGGTGATTTACGACCATGGTTTACGGGCCGTATTTCACTTTACGGTCCGTCCACCAGGTCGTATTTAACCATTTCTCCACTGGCAGAAAGTTGAAACCTTTGCATGCCATTTTACGACCTGGCTATTTACGGACCGTATTCCACTTTACGGTCCGTATTTGGACTTCACGACCACCGGCGCTTTTGCCAACTTTCAACTTTTCACATTTCTAGACTTTAACTTATGTCTCAAAACACACTTGTGGTTAAAAATCTCGACTTCGTATCCCGGAATGGTCTTGTCCTTAACTTATCGTGGTTGACTCGGATTATCCCGACGTACAAAATACGGGATATAACATCCTTCCCCCCCTTTAGAACATTTGTCCTCGAATGTTCAACTAGTCTCGTAGGGTCTTATAAGGGTCTCGGGAGGTCCCCTTTAGCGCCATAACGCACAATCTCGTTTGTTAACCATATTTCTGCTTCATCTCCTCTTTAACTGCTCAAGTCATCTCCTCCCTGTTATTGTTTCGCCGCACTACCTTAGCGGAGCCACGTCCTTAGTATACAACCTTCTTATCTTACGAACAATGTAATAAGGTTCAATATATCAAGGGTTAAGCTCCTCCTTCTTGTGGGGTCCCATTACACCTTTCATAGGGATTATCTTCAAGCATACCCGTTCGCCAGTCTGGAATTCTAAGTGTCGATATTGATTATCGTCATATGATTTCTGTCGTTTCTGAGCTACTAATAGCCGTTCCCTACTTTAACCATTATCGGTCGATACAATTTCAAAGAAGTTGGCGTATAAATTCACCCTCCTTTGGTAATCAGCTAGCCCCAATCATCTTGCTTAATTCATCCTATAATCCTCTTTGCTCAACTTGTAACGTTCAAGGTACATTATCTCGGATCGCCTCTTTATCTTTAATTCAACTCCGCTATCGCCCCTTTATTCAGATCTTACTTCAACTTTCCGATCACGCATTATATGGCAGTCTTTACAAGAATATACAAAGGTGTTCAATTTAGCCCAAAATACCTTAGCATGGCTTCACCAATCCTTATGTTTTACTTTTTTTTCGCCCCTCTCTTTTCTTACAACCGATATCGGGATAGATCTCTGGTTCACTTTGGTCCACATATTCCTTCCGTGCTAATATTCGCTTATGGCCTATCCTATCCTATTCTTTTCCCTTCCTTTGTTCACTCTTCTGAAAAAAAAATTTCAACTCATTGGTCACAACGTCATCAACAAATAACCCTATTGCTCACATCTCAATTCCCAGCACTATCTCAATTTCTATCCTAACTCCTACCCTTTTTCCTGGCTTTTGAGTCTTACTAACTAGTCTCGATAGGGAACCTTACCAGTAGACTGAGCATCCGCATCAAATACGTTGTGGTATTAGTTGTCTCTGTCTTGTACTTGCAGTTCTCGCACCCGCTTCCCCCCTTTAAGGGGTGTACTCATACTATTACCTGACTATACTTTGCCCCATATCCACACCTTTCACTCTCGGCCAGGCTGTACTTTTATTTCGACATTTCGATCCCCTTGCCATTGATCTGTTCACCTTCTTTCTCTTTCCAATATCATTATGTTAATACTCCCCAAATCTTCCCTATAGTAGGAACAATATCGGCTTGCCTTATGGCATTCACGCTACTCATTCTTCCTTCCGCTTGAACTTCATTGTCCTGTCCGATTAATGCCTTCCATATACCGTCACATTGGTTGCCGGAATACGTATATCCGTTAATGTATCCATGCACGGGGTATCACATGCACACCTGTACCCATACATAATTGCCAGCATCTCGTTCACAAAAGATCCCCAAACACTACTCAAACTCACCCTAATTTTAGCGCCGTGATGCACCTTCTTTTTCTTTACTGGTCTAATCTTCCTCGGCCTACGTGACCTCTTAAGGTGTCCGCCCACTCCGTATGCTCTAATTTCCCTTAGACTACTCTATCTTCCCATTTAGCTCGCTTGTGTCCGACCCTTTTTGGATTTTTGGTAAACTTCCCGCCTTGGGGTCACCCATCCTGAAATTTCTCTCACCCCAGCACGCTTAACCTTGGAACTCCGATGGACTACGGTGCTCAAATGCTAGTACAATCACGTCCACCTCACCGTATGACCTTCATCACGTAATTTAGAGTAAGGTAGGATCTTAACAGGTTTCCGAACGCTCTCATAACACAATTACTATTTTACCCCTCTCTCGATCCTACATATTCACTTTTCACCCATGGATATAACTACTTTCCATCCTAGACTTCCAGATCCGCAATGATAGTGAACACGTCTTAATCGTCATTACTTATAACTACTTGGTTACCAACCTTTGGATTTCCGCCTACCGCTATTAGGCAACAATTATACAACAGATATACACACACATAAAAATATAAATTCCAATAAGGATTCATGTGCCTGTAGCCACATTTGGTGATGCCTCCTGATCCTGTCTGCTGGGCAACGGGTATAGGCGGTTCGATGGACCGCTAAAACTGGAGGCTCCGCCGCGGCCTCTACCACGGCCTGCTGGTGCTGGTGTACCCTGCCCCATAGGGCGCATAGTTACTGAAGAGGACGAACCAACAACCCACCCGGTAGGCTGGGCTGCATCACCTGAACCATCCCTATACGGGCACTCCCTCATAACATGGCCTCGACGGCCGCAAGTAAAACAAGCACCTGTAGCGCGGCGGCATTTTCCCAGATGGCGCCTGCCGCACTGAGGGCACTGAGGCATAGATGGCCCGTCTGGCTCAGACCCCTGCTCGACTGTGACCCCGAAGCCCTGGAACTCGAACCGGCTCCCGAATACCCTGCGCTATCAAATCTCCTGCCCGGGAACCGTGGGGGTGCGCTCCGTGCCGGCTGAGAAGAATACCCGGTGTGCTGCTGAGGCTGCCCGCCTCGAAACTCCCCAGAATACCCAGCCGATCTAGCCCTCTTGGGCTGGCCCCTATCAATCTCGTCGGACCGACGCCCCCTATGTCGCTCCTCCCTTCAACCCGGGGCATACGCCCGTACCCGAGCAATATCCATACCGGTCGAAAAGCCATCACCATACAAGCTCTATCGATCAAATAAAGAAAAGTAATCACGAACCGATGCACTTTCGTCGCCCGTATCGGCCCACGATAGTAGGCGCATATCTAGCCAAGGAATCAAACTCAAAGTTATACTCCCGAACACTCCTACCGTTCGCTTCAAATGTAGAAATCGTATGAACTCGCTCGCCTCGTCTCCGACGGTAGAAAGTGGCGAGAAAGGCCTCCACAAATTCGTCCCGTACCGGGGAGGAGCACCTCGCCCTACCGGACTTACTCCCAAGATCATACCGATTAGCCGCTATATCATGCAACCGATACGACGCCAACTCGACATATACTCGGTCTCGGAAGCCACGATAAGCCGCGGCGTACGACCCAACATTTCATATATGAACTCCGGGGTCCCTCGGGCTTTGACCCAAAAAAACTACGCGCGGGTTACAAGTCAAGAAATAGCGGGCCCTCTGACTGTCACGTCCGTCCGCATGATCGTCTCCTAATCCCTGTCTGTGAACCTGCCCCGCCACCAATCTAGTGAGCAGCTGAACCGCGTCTCTCATAGCCCTATCCTCCGCCCCTGGCTGAGGAGCTGGAGGCTCGGGTACCGGAATCGCGGGAGCTGGCGGTGGAGCCGCCCCCTGACCTGCAGCTGCGGCTGCTCCAAGTCCCTCTGACAGTGGTGGCGTAGCAGAACTCGCTGTCGGGGGCACAATCTCAGGTACAGGCTCAGCACGGGCCCTGGTAACTCTCCGGGCCTGGCTAGTCTCCCCCGCAGCTGTAGACTTGCCCTTCTGGCGTCACTGTGGCCTTCCTCGGAGGCATCACTGAAAGCATAACAATTCGTTAGGGAGGGATCATCCTGATAATACAGCTCTATCGCACGATCTAAGATCAGAAGGAAAGATAACATCCTAAATGTCCTGTAGCCTCCTGTTTATAGATGTGGTGCACGACACACCGATAAACACTCACTAGACACGGAAGTACATTCGAGGACGAACCGCTCCGATACCACTTTTGTCACGACCCGGCCCGTAGGCCGTGACTAGTGCTCGAGCTGGGCACTCGTACGAGCCTATCAACTATAATCCATCATAGCAAACATAATAGGAACTTATACGTACGTAAGGCACGACATCGCGCACACATATATACATATATCATATATACGGCTTTCGAGGATATACGAACACAAACACAATCGAAACGGTGCTACCCACAACCCACTTTTATGTCTACAGGCCTCTAAGAGTAATACAGAATCATATGACGGGACAGGTGTCACACCCCGATCTTACTAGGGTGTGATGGGCACCCGACCCCATATTTGGAGCCGAGCGAACCCGCGGACTCTTATTACTCACATATTCTCTTTGGATTCTTAAATCAAATGAAAGTAAAATACATAGTAAAATTTTCAAAATCTTTTGTCGTTTCTCAAATGAAACACAGTCTGTAAGCGTAAGGACTCTATAACATAATGTATAATAAAAACATATCGGCTAGTGGGGCCATTTTCAAAACTGACACTCTAGACCCACGACTCTGTATGCAAAGTCTCTAACTTCGAACATGTTACACCTTGGAAAATTTCCCTTGGCGTACAAGTGAGTAGACTCACGAAGGGCGTGATGAATACGAGGGTTAGATAAGCAAGGAAGAGAAATTGATAGTCCTAGTTAAGATTTCCAAAGACATCCGAGTAAAGTGAGAAAGTTGTTAAGTGAATCGATGTTACAAGTTAGCGCGTTGGACGAAAACTACGAGTATCGGGTTAGTGATACCCTAAGGATGTTATGAAGGAGAGTTATAGTGATCCCTAGGTTGTTAATGAAGTGAGAAACAAGTGTTAAGAAGGTTCCATAAGGATTGGAGATCAAACGAAATGACGAGAACAACTTGGGCGAAAGCAGTGATTTCCACGACCACTTCCACGGCCCATATAATATTCCACGGACCGTGGAATGGTTCGTGGAATGGGCAGCGAGGAGGAGAGGTACGGCTGGTCGTGAACCACGACCGGTTCCACGACCAACAACGGGTTCCACGGACCGTGGAACAATCCGTGGAAGTCCCGACAATTTGAAATGTTCTAAGTTTATATAAGTGATGCCCACTTCATTTTATTCATTTCCATACACGACTTCCACCCTCTCCGCACCTCTAGAACCTTCCAAGTATCTCACCCACAAGAAAACCATAGAAATCAAAGATCAACAACAAGAAATCAAGTGAATCAAGTGAAGGAAATCTCATGGAAATCATCTAAATCAAGAGAATCCAAGGGAGGTGAAACTAGGGTTTTGTGCAAAGGGTGTACTATCATCTAAGTTGAAATGGGTTAGATATGGAAGAATAATGCCATCTTGAATTGGTAGTTGAAATGAATCACGAAAATGGATATGTAGAGATTATAAATGCGTTATAAATGATATCTAGAGTATGAAATAAGCATTGGATGTGAGAGTATACGACGATGGACTTTTAGTCATAATTATGGAAAATTGAAGTGAAATTATGAAATGCGAATCATGTGAATGAATGTTGGTATGCTGTGATCATGAATAATTTATAAATAACGTTTAGACCATGTAATAAGTGTGATATATGAGAAGATGTGATGATAAGTTAAAACCACTAAGGGTGGAAAAATTGGAGAAAATTGGTGGATTTTGCTATGTGTATAAACGAAGATTGTTGGTTCCTAGATTGTGATTATTATTGTGAATGTTTGGGAGCTGAAATAGAATATGGGAAACGTAGTAGAAACAAAGGAAATGCTGTCCAATTTTCCTTAGAAATAGAAGTCCGTTCTTATAAGTTCTTAACTAACGATGGCATGAACTCTCATGAAGGTAATGACGCGATATTGAAGAAGAGCAAGTGAGCTATAGCCTAGCTAAGAGACAAAGGTATGTGAGGCTAAACCCTTCTTTCTATGGCATGAATCTTGCGGGTCTTGTGAAACGACATCTTTCCTTTTCCATGAAATCCCCATATTCCACAAGGTCAAGAGTTTAGGATTATATAGAGCTAAACGAGATAAATGATGCATTATAAGTTTATGATGATGTTCCTTGCTTACGCTCGCCTCATACACTAGTCCCTTCGAGGTGTGGCAGATTGATTGTAATTGTCCATAATGAGATCGGGGGTTCACGACCTTACGTCACCCTGATAGAGTACAGTTGATCTTGAGCCTTTTGCGTGTATGATGATAAGCATGTTTTATGAAGAAAATGCCAACGTTGAATTTAAGGATGTTTCCATGATGATTCTAGAAATGATGAAGATTGTAGCTAAAGGTCCCAAGCCATGAGCTTAGTGGTTTTTATGAGAACGATTTATGTTCAAAAGTGCCGCTTTTATGAATTCCATGACAAAACGAGCCTCACGATTTTATTCTATGTTCCCCAATGATATTTCTTATTTGTGGTCTCATGTTATAATGATTGCTTCTTCAGGGTGAGATATAATGATCATGATTGTTCCATAAGATGATCGGAGGTTACCGACCTTATGTCACTCCGATAGAGCTGTAACTTTTCCTCGGGCTCTTGTGCATGCTATGTATATTATATATGTATATGATATAAAAATGTTTTCGGGGGAAGTGGGGAAAGGAGAGGCGCTATAGACGCATAGCTACCTGATCAGCTAGCATATCATGTTATATTTTCATATCCCGGACGCGGGATACCCGGACGCGGGCTAGATGGGTGATGGATCGGGCCGTACGTTCCACGGCATATTTTTTTATGTATATGATTACTATGTATATGATGACTATGTATATGATGACAGATGGATCGGGCTACACGTTCCGTAGCAACATATGATATAATGCTTATGAGTATGCATACATGAATCCGCCTCAAGAGGCAAGCAGTATTAGTTATTCATTGTGTTATGTCATTCTCTTATCACATCTTATTCTATTGATGTATGCCTTACATACTCGGTACATTATTAAATACCGACGTCCTTTTCTTTGGACGCCTGTGTTCATGCCCATAGGTAGTCGGGGAGGCGGTCGGCTCGGTAGAAGCCATCAGCCGGTCTGAAGAGCACTCCATCTTCCGGAGGTGCTACTTAGTTGATCCGTTTTGTGTATTTTGTATATGTCATTCAAGAGAGGCTCGTAGGTACTAGATGTGGGTTGTAGTTCCATGATGTGTACAGCGTGTATGTTATAAGTATTTTGAAACAAGTTTTTGTATTACAGCATTATATCTCTAACGAAAAGCAGATCCTCTATTTAAGGTATTCAGATAAAGACGAATGTTTGTTAATTGAGTTAAGAAAGGGTTAGTACGAGCGGTGCTCGGTGGTTAGCCCCGGGTACCCGTCACGGCCCCTAGTCGGGTCGTGACAAAAGTGGTATCAGAGCAGTTCGTCCTAGGAAGTGTCTACGAGCCGTGTCTAGTAGAGTCTTGTTTATCGGTGTGTTGTGCACCACATCCATAAACAGAGGCTACCGAGCATTTAGGAAATACGACCATCCTTCTTCTTAATAGATCGTGCGATAGTAGCCGTGTTATAAGATTAATCCCTTCCCTAATGGTGCGTTATAATTTCAAAGAAAGCCGATGAAAGGAAGATCTACAGCGCCCCAGAAGGGCAAAGGGGTGGTTGACGAAAGGCTTGATCGAGGGCCGTCTACGGGTATAGAGGAAGGTGAACTCCAGGATAAGACCCCACCTCGATGTTCCCATACCCCGTCCATGTTTGAGAATCAGGGGGAGTCTCGGTCTTAGCCCCGCACCTCCCGTTCCTTCGCCGGATGCTTCGGTTCAAGAGATGAGACATGCTATTCTCTTATTGACTCGGTTGGTAGCCGCTCGGGCTCGGCGGCAAGACGAGGGTCATGATAACGGGGGGCCGGAGAGAGGGAGTTAATCCTTTACGGTCGGATCATGGATTTAGAGGTGTTCCTCCGCAGTTTCCTAGACCCAGATTTGGTGGGCCTACATACTCAAGGTCACCCCGAGATCTCAAAGCTTCCAGTTCTCAGATGCAGAGTGGTTCTAGTCAGAAGAGATCATCAGTACCGCGATGTACTCAGTGTCGCAGGTTGCATGGGGGACCGTGTCGCCGGGGCTCAGATGTTTGTTATGCCTGTGCTCGGCCAGGCCATGTAAAGCGCCATTGCCCTTCGCTACGTGGTAAAGGTAAAGTTCAGATTACAGAAGTGGTAGCTGACTCTTCATCACCGACACGCCCTCCGAGACCAAGGTCACACGTATGCTAGTAAGTAGTCTTGTAGAGACCGAAGGACGCCTAGCCCGGTGGATCCCCAAGATCATATCCATGCACTCGCCGAACGACGGGATTATGAGTCCCCCCGGATATGGCTCCGTGTATATCGTTAGCACCCTAGTATGATTAATGTAAATGTACATGTGTTAATAATCCATATAGTAAATGTAATGTGCCCGAAAAAAAGGATAGTAGACCGAGTATTCCCGTTTTATGAGGTCGTCCTATATTATAAGAAGGCTTGCGAACGAGATCCGGGAAGTGTCACCCCATGGAGTAAAATTCGATCCGGGTATAATGAACACGTGACAAGAATTGTGATGTTAAGGATAGCAAGGAGATGCCTAAGGGTGTGCCAAGCCCTATACACGAATACGAGGATGAAACCAGTAAGCGAACTAGGGAGCAGTAGATGAGAAAGATTGGAGAACCTTGTTAGAGAAAGTTTAGCGGAGAGATTCCTCAACGACCGTGATAATAGCCAGTCCACCTAAGAAGGAATCAGAGGAAAGTGATATAGCAAAGTAGTGGTGACCGTGATTGGTGTGATTAAGAGGATGAATGAGATCGTTAGTTAGGCGTAAAGGACCAATACGACCGTAGAGACAAGCAACGACAGCAGTGCAATTAGTAGGAGGAGGATCAACATGATAGGAGTGATACGGAATGATCAGGAGGAACGAAACCAGTTTTAGGAAGCAAGGGACGGGTTAATATGTGGTATACCTTAAGGAGAAAAAGCGATGTCAAGTTAAGAATATGGTTTCTCATACAAAGAGTCAAGGATCGATTACAAAGTGGGAGGAAATAGCATAAGCCGAGCAAAGGAAGGAGCAAGGGGCGAGAATATAGCAAGGAGGAAATGTATGAACTACGAGTGTCTAAAGAATAGTGGCATGGTGGTTAAGGGAGAATATGTTTCTCACGAATGTCCTATACGGAGTTAGAAGGAGGGAAGTAAATGGAGTAAAGAGTTGAAGAGGAAAAGATGATCATGAGTTATGGATTTACGGTACGACGATGAAGCGATGGAGTGAAGTTATAATCAAGGACGATAGTGGTACGATGCGGTTATGAAATCGGTGCCAAGCGTAAACAAGAGTAAAAGAGAAGGGGGCATGAGTAACTAGACCTACTACAAAAGTAAGCGTCCCTACGGGGCAGGAAGTTGCTTATTGGAGCAAAATTTAGATTCAGACATATAGCTACTGGGTGAGCTAAGTAATGTACGCTTTACTCGGATTGTTATATCGGGTGCATTCCTTGGTTGTAAGACCGTAAGGTGGATACGTTAAGATCTCATGTATGCATGGTTATAGCCATAGATGGTAGGGAGTGGTGTGAGTAAGGCGTAGTGTAGTCAGGAGTACGTGAATTCAAGATCTAAGGGTATAAGTGAAACCCTTAAAAAGGGGGGAAGTGAATAGAAAGGACACTAGAATAAAGGTTGAAACGATGGACCCTACGGGGGTGTATGGGCTTAAGGCGGTAGAGTAAGGTCACATCCAAAAGCAAGAAGAAGGCGAAGAAGGGGGAACCGTGAGTTGGCAAAGACGGCAGAATACTGATGACAGGTGGAGGTGGATTCACAATACCTCGAGATTATATTATCCCCTCATTTCTCTCACTACGAATCCCAGATGAATTTTTGGTGAAGTATAAGACCAGCCACCGAGGAGTGGTGTCCCTTAAGGCTCCAAATGGCGCTTAGTGCAAGAAACAGGAGAAAACTTTGCGAAACCCGGATTTGCGTGACATGGTTGGGGGAGAGTAGGATCGGCATTATTCGCTTTGTGAGCTACTGTTTGCTCTTCGAGTATAAGGGAAACTTTTATCTAGCTTGTGATTGATTTAGTTGCTCCCGAGACCTAATACTCTTTTAGTCCAAACAAAAAGATAGCACTGAAGAATATTGTAAATATAGCGGGTGATGGTAGTACAAGAAGAGGGCACGTAGGCACCGAGACACAGAGTGAATTATGAGATTAACAGGGATTTTATCGTGGGATTACCTCATTCCGAGGCAAGGACATTAGCGGAAAAGTCATTGCGAAGGGTATTGACATCTACATGAACATGACCATAGACACGACATGCGAATGAGCATGATGATGAATGCGAATCGCGCAAAGATTATGTAACTTGTAGATATTTACACGTCGCCAACGAAGTAAGTACCTAGATGAGGAGTAAGAGGTAAGATAGGGGCAATGGGGTCATAATACTCCGACGAGGGAAGACGTATGATAAACTAAGTTAGAACGTTGAGCGGGGACCATTGTTAAGGGCGTATAGGACAATCGCTTAAAATACGACATCGATATGCTATACACTTACTCCAACAATAGCTTCTAGGATATGGTAAATGGCGAAAGCGATAAGGTCACGGGATAAAGAGGAAGCGTAGTCCCAAAGATAGTAGGTCTTACAGATTGTATGCAAGGGGCAAAGTAGATCATGAACTAGACCTACCCTCCATAGCTCGATACTTTCGAAATATGTTAGAAACCCTAATAGAATCATGTCAATAAATGGTGCCCGAACGACGGAGAAAAGAATTTATAAAAAGGTACCCATTACCACATTAGATGGGCAAGTGCAAAGACTTTGAAATAAGGGAATAGTTGAGTCAAGGTTGGTAGTAAAGCAATAACCGGGAAGAAACACATTCGAGAGAAGAAGAGAATATGAAGGCTAAATACCCGCACTTAGTCAAGTCTCCGGGAGAAGTTCATGATGATACGGCTAGATCTTAAGGTATGTATGCTTACTTTTGCTCTTTTGGTCGTGTGTGGCCAAGTTATAATGCTATTGTGTTGTGGCCCTGTGAGGCATACTTATTATGGGTTGTTGTGATGTGGTGATAGTGCCATATTACGGGAGACTCGGCGAAATTTTTCTAGAATCCCCGACGACTTAACATTCGAGGACGAATGTTCCAAAAGGGGGGAAGAATGTTACACCTTGGAAAATTTCCCTTGGCGTACAAGTGAGTAGACTCACGAAGGGCGTGATGAATACGAGGGCTAGATAAGCAAGGAAGAGAAATTGATAGTCCTAGTTAAGATTTCCAAAGACATCCGAGTAAAGTGAGAAAGTTGTTAAGGGAATCGATGTTACAAGTTAGCGCGTTGGACGAAAACTACGAGTATCGGGTCGTTGATACCCTAAGGATGTTATGAAGGAGAGTTATAGTGATCCCTAGGTTGTTAATGAAGTGAGAAACAAGTGTTAAGAAGGTTCCATAAGGATTGGAGATCAAACGAAATGACGAGAACAACTTGGGCGAAAAGCAAATGATTTCCATGACCACTTCCACGGCCCATATAATATTCCACGGGACCGTGGAATGGTTCGTGGAATGGGCGGCGTGAGAGGAGAGGTCTGGCTGGTCGTGAACCACGACCGAGTTCCACGACTAACACGGGTTCCACGGACCGTGGAACGATCCGTGGAAGTCCCGACCGAAATGTTCTAAGTTTATATAAGTGATGCCCACTTCATTTTATTCATTTCCATACACGACTTCCACCCTCTCCACACCTCTAGAACCTTCCAAGTATCTCACCCATAAGAAAACCATAGAAATCAAAGATCAACAACAAGAAATCAAGTGAATCAAGTGAAGGAAATCTCATGGAAATCATCTAAATCAAGAGAATCCAAGGGAGGTGAAACTAGGGTTTTGTGCAAAGGGTGTACTATCATCTAAGGCTTGTTCCTCCATCATCCAAGGTATGTTTTATAGTATTTTCATAATGTTAAGAGTATTATAAAGTTGAAACACTTGGATTACAAAAGAATACATGAAATGGGTTAGATATGGAAGAATAATGCCATCTTGAATTGGTAGTTGAAATGAATCACGAAAATGGATATGTAGAGATTATAAATGCGTTATAAATGATATCTAGAGTATGAAATAAGCATTGGATGTGAGAGGATACGACGATGGACTTTTAGTCATAATTATGGAAAATTGAAGTGAAATTATGAAATGCGAATCATGCGAATGAATGTTGGTATCGTGATCATGAATAATTTATAAATAACGTTTAGACCATGTAATAAGTGTGATATACGAGAAGATGTGATGATAAGTTAAAACCACTAAGGGTGGAAAAATTGGAGGAAATTGGTGGATTTTGCTATGTGTATAAACGAAGATTGTTGGTTCCTAGATTGTGATTATTATTGTGAATGTTTGGGAGCTGAAATAGAATATGGGAAACGTAGTAGAAACAAAGGAAATGCTGTCCAATTTTCCTTAGAAATAGAAGTCCGTTCTTATAAGTTCTTAACTAACGATGGCATGAACTCTCATGAAGGTAATGACGCGATATTGAAGAAGAGCAAGTGAGCTATAGCCTAGCTAAGCGACAAAGGTATGTGAGGCTAAACCCTTCTTTCTATGGCATCAATCTTGCGGGTCTTGTGAAACGACATCTTTCCTTTTCCATGAAATCCCCATATTCCACAAGGTCAAGAGTTTAGGATTATATAGAGCTAAACGAGATAAATGATGCATTATAAGTTTATGATGATGTTCCTTGCTTACGATCGCCTCATACACTAGTCCCTTCGAGGTGTGCGTATTGATTGTAATTGTCCATAATGAGATCGGGGGTTCACGACCTTACGTCACCCTGATAGAGTACAGTTGATCTTGAGCCTTTTGCGTGTATGATGATACGCATGTTTTATGAAGAAAATTCCAACGTTGAATTTAAGGATGTTTCCATGATGATTCTAGAAATGATGAAGATTGTAGCTAAAGGTCCCAAGCCATGGGCTTAGGGTTTTTTTTATGAGAACGATTTATGTTCAAAAGTGCCGGCTTTATGAATTCCATGACAAAACGAGCCTCACGATTTTATTCTATGTTCCCCAATGATATTTCTTATTTGTGGTCTCATCTTATAATGATTGCTTCTTCAAGGTGAGATATAATGATCATGATTGTTCCATAAGATGATCGGAGGTTACCGACCTTATGTCACTCCGATAGAGCTGTAACTTTTCCTCGGGCTCTTGTGCATGCTATGTATATTATATATGTATATGATATAAAAATGTTTTCAGGGGAAGTGGGGAAAGGAGAGGCGCTATAGACGCATAGCTACCTGATCAGCTAGCATATCATGTTATATTTTCACATCCCGGACGCAGGCTAGATGGGTGATGGATCGGGCCGTACGTTCCACGGCATATTTTTTTATGTATATGATTACTATGTATATGATGACTATGTATATGATGACAGATGGATCGGGCTACACATTCCGTAGCAACATATGATATAATGCTTATGAGTATGCATGCATGAATCCGCCTCAAGAGGCAAGCAGTATTAGTTATTCATTGTGTTATGTCATTCTCTTATCACATCTTATTCTATTGATGTATGCCTTACATACTCGGTACATTATTCGTACTGACGTCCTTTTCTTTGGACGCTGTGTTCATGCCCATAGGTAGTCAGGGAGGCGGTCCAAATTTCG
The DNA here is from genome assembly GCF_029784015.1 of Lycium ferocissimum. Taxonomy (NCBI): domain Eukaryota; kingdom Viridiplantae; phylum Streptophyta; class Magnoliopsida; order Solanales; family Solanaceae; genus Lycium; species Lycium ferocissimum. The sequence goes on from NW_026725542.1 coordinate 31,129, forward strand.
GTAGAAGCCATCGGCCGCAAGAGCACTCCATCTTCCGAGGTGCTACTTAGTTGATCCGTTTTGTGTATTTTGTATATGTCATTCGAAGAGAGGCTCGTAGGTACTAGATGTGGGTTGTAGTTCCATGATGTGTACAAGCGTGTATGTTATAAGTATTTTGAAACAAGTTTTTGTATTACAAAGATTATATCTCTAACGAAAAGTTGTATCCTCTATTTAAGGTATTCGGATAAAGACGAATGTTTGTTAAGTGAGTTAAGAAAGGGTTAGTACGAGCGGTGCTCGGTGGTTAACCCTCGGGTACCCGTCACGGCCCCTAGTCGGGTCGTGTGGTGAAAATCGCACAAAGACATATAATCCGACTCGGCGGCAAACCCAGGTACAAATGGAGCCTACCAACTCCGCTGGAACGTCTTCTGTAACGGCTCCTACTCGTCTGGGTATACCTGCGCGGCATGAAACGCAGTGTCCGCAAGAAGGGACGTCAGTACGAGAAATGTACCGAGTATGTAAGGCATGAGTAATATCACGAAATCATAATAGAGAACATAAAACACAACATAGGAGAGGGATATAACCTGTATCTCCGTTTGTCTACCATGATAGATATTGTGCAAGTTAGCTTTACCTTTTGGAGTACTATATAGATACTGCAAGTAAACTGCCCGACCGTGTAGGTGCGGTGCATAATTGCCCGACCATATAGGTGCGGTGGACTACTGCCCGACCATATAGGTACGGTGTAACGCTTTCGAGCGGTACCATGGAATAAAGGAGTAATCACGTCATCCGGGTGCCCCTTGGGGGGCGCCATGTTCTCTTGCTTTAATCTTCTCTTTCCTCAAATGCAAATAGAATAAGCTTTTAAAAAAATGTGTTTGATAAATCATGTAAATATCCTTTTGGGAATAGAAGGGTCTTTAGTCTCTTAACAACAACCGCCCGACCACGAGTAAGTAAAAGGAATTTTCTTTTGGGATGTTGACAACGTCAAAACAAAAAGAGAAGTTTTTTAGTGAATCGTCATTTTCTCACGATTGGGTGGGTGTGATGAGCCCGCATCCAGGCCTCCCGCGTCCGGGGTATAATCTGCCCACTGCAGTGGTGTGTCTGCCCGGCCGCCCGTTGGACGGCACGGTGTCATAAAATAAATCATATGTAAATATAAAGCATGCATGAGAGCCCAAGTGAAAACTGCAACTCTATCGGAGTGACGTAAGGTCGGTAACCTCCGATGATGTTATGGAATAACCATGGGCGCTTTGCCTCACCTTGAAGGAACTAGGATAATAAGGCGAGACTATCAATGAAGAGTAACTTCACGGGAAACATAAAACAGATCATAACATATCGTTTCATATACTTTGGAACCTTTTAAAAAAATAGTCATTATCCAAGAAATAGCTTAACATTCCATATCGTCATGTTCATGGTAAGAACATATCCTTGACGTATTCGTCATAGACATTTTCTCATATCTGGCATCATCCTTGTCATCATAAAATCATGTTCGTCGTTTTAGCCATAAAAGCTTTCAAAATCATCAAACTTGGTTTTTGGAGAAAAATGAATATTTTGGAAAACATTTGCAAACTTTAAGAAGGAAATCATGCCTTAGAACCATTACTTCTAACGTTTGAAAAATGAGAACGTTATGGAAGCTTTTAACACGTCTCACGTATGAATCATGCCATGGAAAGAAAGGGCGTAGCCTTAACATACCTGTGCCGCGCCTTACTAGCTACACTTATCCATCCAAACTTGTTAGTCTACATTCAAGAGAGTTGACATAATCATTAGACTCGTCACCATATACTTATCTCAATCCTTCAAACAAATTCATTTGTATCCTGCCGAAATTTCGGCAAAGATCTCCTCTGTAATTATACCATCCCCGAGAATCTAACTCGGCAAATTTTAATCAACAATAATCCGGGAATTCAACCCGGCCAAACCAACGACAATACTAGCAATTATTCTAGCAACACTTCAATATTCAATTCAATTCAATTCAATTCAATTCAATTCGCATAATGTTACAACCACTTGATCAACACACTACCTTATCCGAAACCTTCAAATTCAACACCAACCATACATTTCATTATCATTCATATACGTTAACTTCAACAACACCCTTCATTCTACATCACATAATCCATAATGACAACAACTAAAATGTCAAATAACATCAATTTACCATAACTTACCAAATCCTATACCATTCGGCCACAACACTTCCTACATATTTTCATGCATTTTCATCCATCTCTATACATTACAACAAGCAATACACTACATAAAATTAACTCATTACTTCAATACCATACAACACATACATGGCCAAACATGGCATGTACACGGCCATACACACAATATACAACTCACGGCCACACCCCTATATCCATATTTTCCATGAATTTCACTCATTTTCATACACTACAACATGCACAAACATCCATAACACATGAAGAGAGGATTAAATACATACCTTTTTCCCACTTGTCTTCTTACTTAGCTAGGCTTCAATCTTGCAAAACAAGTGCTCTACTTCTTCCAACCATCACTCCACGTTGTAGAGGACCTTCCATTTGGTGGAAATACTAGAAAAGAATAATTTTTCTTGATCAATTTCCCATGGCCAATTTTTGGCCATGTTGGCCGAATACTCTCTCCCAACCTCTCTCTTTTTTTTTTCTTTCCTTCCCTTTTTAAATTTCATGACTTTGTGTGGAGAAATATGACTAGTATGTCATATATATATATAGCTCCTTCAAGCATGTGAGGGGCACATGCCCTCTTTCTTCATCTTTTTTTTTTCTAGAGTTTTCTTCCTATTTTCTTGAATTTTCTAAAGTGGTCAAAGAAGACTAATTGTCTTCTTATGAAAAACTTTAGCCCACACACTTATACATATATACCATTAGTCCCCATGAAAATTGTGGGCATATACTTAGGTACTACATGGCCAAGCCCTTTAAGAATCTTCAAGAAATTTTTGTGAAATTCCCATTTTACCCCTAGCCTTTCCACAATATTACCATAAACTCTTTTGTGAATTTCCATGTTTACCATTAACCTTTCTCAATATTTCCACACTAATGACATTCACAATTAATACTCATGAACAACTTGTGCACTAAACAAGATCGCGATATAGCTTTGCCCTTAACTTCTTGCAACTATCTCGAATTATCCGAACGTACGAAATACGGGCTATAACATCCTCCCCCCCTTTAGAACATTCGTCCTCGAATGTTCAACTGATCTTATAGGGTGTCATAATACTTCGGGAGGGTCCCCTTCATAGCTGTCCTTTCCTTCATGCTCACTCCTTAACTTTTACCCTATTTCCCTTATGGTCGAACTCCTCGGTCTTTACATGAATCCTCATTCCGTGTCATAGGTTTCCTAATCCACTGCACCAACTTGTTCCTACTTCCTTCATGTATTCCCTTAATAGGCCGATATGCTTTAAACCCTGGCTCCAGGCTAATGAGTTTCCTTCGTTTGGACTTGAAGCTTACAATATGTTCTCCCCCCCTTTAAGGGGTTCCTTATATGCCAACAGTCCTTTTATGAGGTCTTCGTCTATACCTTATTCCTCGTCTTCCTTCCCAACTCTGTGTCTAACATATCGGAAACTTCTAATCCTAAGTTTTTCTTTTACTTTCTGCCTATGTCATCATTTTGTCCCCATTTCCATACCCTTTCGTCCACTATTCGTCCTTTCACTTGCTTAACTCACTTGCCCATAGTTCCTCTTTAACTGCGCGTCTGTGCTGTAGCTGTACGTCCATATTTCGCAAGTGTTCCGCTACTCTTGTTCTTAGCACAGAATCCTTACAATTTTCGCTCTCTCTTCACCCTTATTCATCGGGTCTTTTACTATATTTGTGATGCTATAGCCGAGCGGTCTCCTATGCACGCTCCCTCCATTTTATTTTATTTCCGCTAAGATCAAATCCCTCGACCTCACATGAATTCTTATTCCACACCTTCAACTACCACTCGGCAATGTCGACCCCTTACCTTTATATACCTTTCCATACCGAAGTCTTATAACATCGTCACTAGACTTAGTCATTCCTTCTCTTACTTCATTTTTTTCTTATCACGGTTACTATTCCTCTAGCCTCACTTGTCACAATTAGTTCTCGAATTCCATATATTTCTCTCCTGTCTTCTTTTACCACACTCTATCCCCTTTTCACATGCTTATTTCGAGTCCCTTCCTAAATAGCCTCGTGTTTTGCCGGTAGTTTTTCTCGGGAGCTTCACTTACTGAGGTTTCTTACCTTTCTCTTTCTTCCGTCACTTTGATCCCTTCATGTCCCATCTACTCCCTCTCTTTCTTTTCCAACTATCGTTTCCAATCTCAACCTATAATAAAATGATAACAACTTATTTTGCAATACTTGTACCATTTACTCCGTCGTCACTCAAACTTCGGTACCCTTACTCGATTGATGCCTTTTATACCGTAGCTTCGATTGCCGGGACTCACATGTCCACCGATACAATCATATATGGGATATCCTACACATATATATATATATATATATATATATATATATATATATATATATATATATATATATACAATTACTGTCAACTAGCCCATAAAATACGTCCAAACGCTGTTCAAGCCTATCCTAATTTCCAGGGCTGTGATGCACTTCCTGTCTCTTCACCGAGCAAGTTTGCCCCGTCCTACGTGTCTTCTTATGGTCTCCAACCATCCCATATGCTCTAGTTTCCCTTAGGCTACCCTAACTTCTCATTTGTCTCTTAGGTCTGGACATATAGAATTTCTTGCATACTTCCAGGGGGTCACCCATCATAGAATTGCTCCTACCTGAGCACGCTTAACCTCGAAACTTTGGTGGAATCCGGTGCCTTAATGCTGATATAATCGCGTCCGCTCCGCCGCATGACCTTTATTACCTGATCTGGAGCAATTTAAAGCCTTATAGATTCCGGAACATTTTCGTAACACGTTCTTCTTTTACAATTACTGTTTTACCCTTTTTGGTTCCCAATGTTCACCTCCCACTCGTGTGTACGACTATTTCCGTCCTAGGCCTCCGCATTCCCGAGGGTAGTGATCGCACCTTCATCGCCATGCCAAATCCATAACCTTTCTGAAACGTCGCATCTCGCTTATTGCCTGTTTATCGTATTCCCTTTTCGCGCTTCTTCCTCTTAGACGTACCCATTCTGGTAGGGCCTCCTTTATCATTCTCACTATTCAAATCTGTACGCAGCAAATATTAACAATACCTCGCAGGCTTACATACGTATACGACACATCTCAGCCATACAGAGCCTCCGTCCGGGTAATGTAACAGAATATCAATACTCATCCCTGTAACCTTTCGTATCACTTCTCACTTTCTTCTGTCATAGGTAGAACCTGTACAGGAGGTTCCATTTTCCTAGGACTTGGCTCTATCGCACGATCATAGGACAGAAAGAAGGTCAACAATCCCTAGATGCCCCGCAGCCTCCTGTTTATAAATGTGGCCGGCTTCACACCCATAAACAGGACTCTACTGGACACGACTTTGCAGACAACCCCTTAGACCGACCTGCTCTGATACCACTTTGTCACACCCCGATCTTACTAGGGTGTGATGGGCACCCGACCCCATATTTGGAGCCGAGCGAACCCGCGGACTCTTATTACTCACATATTCTCTTTGGATTCTTAAATCAAATGAAAGTAAAATACATAGTAAAATTTTCAAAATCTTTTTGTCGTTTCTCAAATTAAACACAGTCTGTAAGCGTAAGGACTCTATAACATAATGTATAATAAAAACATATCGGCTAGTGGGGCCGTTTTCAAAATTGACACTCTAGACCCACGACTCTGTCTGCAAAGTCTCTAACTTCGAACAAACTGCACAACACATATAATCTGACTCGGCAAAGACTCAGTACAAATGGAGCCTACCAACTCCGCTGGAACGTCTTCTGTAACGGCTCCTACTCATCCGGGTGTACCTGCGCGCATGAAACGCAGTGTCCGCAAGCAGGGACGTCAGTACGAGAAATGTACCGAGTATGTAAGGCATGAGTAATATCACGAAATCATAATAGAGAACATAAAACACAACATAGGAGAGGGATATAACCTGTATCTCCGTTTGTCTACCATGATAGATATTGTGCAAGTTAGCTTTACCTTTTGGAGTACTATATAGATACTGCAAGTAAACTGCCCGACCGTGTAGGTGCGGTGTATAACTGCCCGACCATATAGGTGCGGTGGACTACTGCCCGACCATATAGGTACGGTGTAACGCTTTTCGAGAAGACCATGGAATAAAGGAGTAATCGTCATCCGGGTGCCCCTTGGGGCGGATGCCATGCATGCTAGCTTTTTAAAAAAAAACATGTAAATATACGTAAGTAAACTGCCCGACCACGTAGGATCGGTGTATAACTGCCCGTCCATATAGGAACGGTGTAATGAGCCCGCGTCCGGTGCCTCCCGCGTCCGGGGTATAATCGCCCACCGCGGTGGTGTGTACGCCGGCCCGCCGCCCGTTGGACGGCACGGTGTCATAAAATAAATCATATGTAAATATAAAGCATGCATGAGAGCCCAAGTGAAAACGCAACTCTATCGGAGTGACGTAAGGTCGGTAACCTCCGATGATGTTATGGAATAACCATGGGCGCTTTGCCTCACCTTGAAGGAACTAGGATAATAAGGCGAGACTATCAATGAAGAGTAACTTCACGGGAAACATAAAACAGGATCATAACATATCGTTTCATATACTTTGGAACCTTTTAAAAAAATAGTCATTATCCAAGAAATAGCTTAACATTTTATATCGTCATGTTCATGGTAAGAACATATCCTTGACGTATTCGTCATAGACATTTTCTCATATCTGGCATCATCCTTGTCATCATAAAATCATGTTCGTCGTTTTAGCCATAAAAGCTTTCAAAATCATCAAACTTGGTTTTTGGAGAAAAATGAATATTTTGGAAAACATTTGCAAACTTTAAGAAAGAAATCATGCCTTAGAACCATTACTTCTAACGTTTGAAAAATGAGAACGTTATGGAAGCTTTTAACACGTCTCACGTATGAATCATGCCATGGAAAGAAAGGGCGTAGCCTTAACATACCTGTGCCGCGCCTTACTAGCTACGCTTATCCATCCAAACTTGTTAGTCTACATTCAAGAGAGTTGACATAATCATTAGACTCATCACCATATACTTATCTCAATCCTTCAAACAAATTCATTTGTATCCTGCCGAAATTTCGGCAGCATCTCCTCTGTAATTATACCATCCCCGAGAATCTAACTCGGCAAATTTTAATCAACAATAATCCGGGAATTCAACCCGGCCAAACCAACGACAATACTAGCAATTATTCTAGCAACACTTCAATATTCAATTCTATTCAATTCAATTCAATTCAATTCAATTCGCATAATGTTACAACCACTTGATCAACACACTACCTTATCCGAAACCTTCAAATTCAACACCAACCATACATTTCATTATCATTCATATACGTTAACTTCAACAACACCCTTCATTCTACATCACATAATCCATAATGACAACAACTAAAATGTCAAATAACATCAATTTACCATAACTTACCAAATCCTATACCATTCGGCCACAACACTTCCTACATATTTTCATGCATTTTAACTCATTACTTCAATACCATACAACACATACACGGCCAAACATGGCATGTACACGGCCATACACACAATATACAACTCACGGCCACACCCCTATATCCATATTCTCCATGAATTTCACTCATTTTCATACACTACAACATGCACAAACATCCATAACACATGAAGAGAGGATTAAATACATACCTTTTTCCCACTTGTCTTCTTACTTAGCTAGGCTTCAATCTTGCAAAACAAGTGCTCTACTTCTTCCAACCATCACTCCACGTTGTAGAGGACCTTCCATTTGGTGGAAATACTAGAAAAGAATAATTTTTCTTGATCAATTTCCCATGGCCAATTTTTGGCCATGTTGGCCGAATACTCTCTCCCAATCTCTCTCTCTTTTTTTTTTTTTCTTTCCTTCCCTTTTGGAAATTTCATGACTTTTTGTGGAGAAATATGACTAGTATGTCATATATATATATAGCTCCTTCAAGCATGTGAGGGCACATGCCCTCTTTCTTCATCTTTTTTTTTTTCTAGAGTTTTCTTCCTATTTTCTTGAATTTTCTAAAGTGGTCAAAGAAGACTAATTGTCTTCTTATGAAAAATTTAGCCCACACACTTATACATATATACCATTAGTCCCCATGAAAATTGTGGGCATATACTTAGGTACTACATGGCCAAGCCCTTTAAGAATCTTCAAGAAATTTTTGTGAAATTCCCATTTTACCCCTAGCCTTTCCACAATATTACCATAAACTCTTTTGTGAATTTCCATGTTTACCATTAACCTTTCTCAATATTTCCACACTAATGACATTCACAATTAATACTCATGAACAACTTGTGCACTAAACAAGATCGCGATATAGCTTTGCCCTTAACTTCTTGCAACTATCTCGAATTATCCGAATGTACGAAATACGGGCTATAACAACAGGGCCCCGCCGTACCCCTGAATAGACATATACATGCATACAGCAACAGAATCTGTACCAAAGTGTAGGCTCCGGAACAAAAGGAGCACTCCAAGGCGGCTGAGTAGGAATCCTAAGCCCTTACTCCTTACCCAAACACGTATATATTCGTTCGTGGCATGTATAACACGGCCCCCGAAGAAAAGGGGGTCGATGCCGGAATATGTACTGAGCATGTAAAGCATGAAAAACAAATAACAGGATCGTACGGAAATAAGGAGGACAGAAAAGTAGTATAGTAACCAGAAACTCATAAAACTTACCTTGAAATATAAATCATGCATTTCAGAATCGTAAATAGACTGAGTGACATAAATAGAAAATCATCAGGTACATATGCATGCATAACGTGCCCCGGCCCTCTAGTGAGGGACGCGGTGAATAAAATTATCAGATGTCATCCTAGCCACCTCCCCCATATCATCATATCAACATATATATATATATATATATATATATATATATATATATATATATATATATATATATATATCCCCGGCCCTCTAGTGAGGGACGCGGTGAATAATGCAGTGGAATTGCACGAATACATGCCCTGGCCCGGGACGCAGTGAAGGAAATAGCAACAGCTCGCACGAGCAGAGTAGTGAGAAACCATATGCACATAAATCATCATCATAGACTCAATGGATAAGAAGTAGCCGACGCTCGAAAGTTAAAACGGAAATCATGCTAAGTTTCTTCAAAACAAGTCATTAGCACTGTACAAATGAAAATCTCGGGGACCACGGATATACATCAATCAATCCGGGCCCGCCCATGAAAGTTAACGTCATTATACGTAACAAAACTTTCTACGAACGTTTCAAGCCAATCCGGTTCTATCTACGAAAGTTACGGACATTTCTAGACATAGGATCCTTTAGAAGCAAAACCGTTTACACAACATTCTAAAACCAACCATACCAAAGACGTAAAGACATAAAGACCATGACATGACCATATTAAGGATACTAACCTTGATAAGCAAGTATGAATCATAAACATGCTCGGGAATTTAAGAACGGAGTTACCTCGAAGCTCGTGTCATAGCCTAATTACAACTAGGACATGCCAAAAGAAAGAAGGGGTGAGCTTTACATACCTCGTCTACTCTCCAAGATATTCCAAACTTACGTCTCGACTTCCCAAGATCTACAATACGTCATTAAATACCAAACATTAGCTAAAGGCACTTAAGAGTTCAATCCCAAACTAACACTTAATTCTCGAAGGGGTGCATTTCCTTGTAAATGCAACACCCCGAGAATTCAACTCGGCCAAATTCATCAACAACCATACCAACAACCTACTAGCAACATCAATAAGCAATTCTAAACGTATTCTAACATTAGCAACCCTTTACTACGTAATTCAACAACATTCATTATATTCAATTCAACCACTTACAATCAAACCAATATTCATGCTCATACGTTCAATTACTAATCCGAAACCATTCAAACAATATTCAAGGACACTTTAAACAATTCACACAATATTTCAAACAATCCAACCACACCACCACCTTACCGAAATCTCCCAACTCAACATAAACAACACTAACACATTTTTTTCTTCCAAAACTCATGAACTACACCAACAAACTACATGTTAGCAACGTCATCATCATAAATATAGAATCTACATTAAAAGCACATTAGCTTCCAAATCAGCCCGTAACCATTACAACGTCAATTTGCATCATTAATCTTTCATTTTCATCATAGATTCCAGAACGACAACAACTAAAATACTAACTAAAATTTGTTCATTCCTTAACATACAAAACCATCCATTTTCGGCCATCACTTCAACACACAACTTCCATGATTTTCATCCATTTCCATGCACTACAACAACACCCCAAACATGCTAAATACAATTAATTCATTGCTCCCACATAACACACACCACACGGCCAAACCCATACACCTACGGTTCCACTCCAACATCCATATTTTCATGAATTTCATTCATTTCCACACTTCACAACATACACAAAGCATGCATAACATATAAAAAGAAAGATTGAACCTTACCTTCTTCACTTGATTCTTCAACTTGGCTAAAGTTTGTTCTTGCAAGATTGAATGCCTTGTTTGTTCCAATAACTACTCCAAGTTGTAGAGGGCCTTCCAATTAGTAGATAAACTAGAAGAAAATAATTTTTTTGAAGTGGATTCTTGGTCTTCAATTTCCTTGTACCATGGCCGAATGGCCTCTTATTTTTTTCTCTCCAATTTTTCTTGAAATTTCTAGATGGTGAAGAGAGAAATGTGATGACTTGGTCATCTTATGTTACATATATTATGCTTCCATGTGGCCTTGGCCCACATCCATGTGGCCGGCCACATGACCCCTCCTTTTTTTTTTTTCTTTTTCATGAGCTAATTACTTTCCAAATTTAACTTTTGACCCCAAATTTCCTTAATATTCCATGCCATAATATCATGAACAACTTATGTCTCAAAACACACTTGTGGTTAAAAATCTCGACTTCGTATCCCGGAATGGTCTTGTCCTTAACTTATCGTGGTTGACTCGGATTATCCCGACGTACAAAATACGGGATATAACAATCTACTCACTTCCTTTCTTTTCCAAATATCATTATCTTAGAACTTTCTGAGCTCAATCCGCAGTGAAAACGGCATCAGCTTGCCTTATAACATTTGTGCCATTTTATTTTCTTTCACTTGAACTTCATTACCTGTTCGATTAATGCCTTCCAATATGTCACAACGTCGGTCCGGAATTCAATATAGCCTTGTACGGGATATCATATACACACGTATGCATAATTGCTACCATCTTGTTTACAACATATCTCCAAACACTATTCAACTTACCCTGCTTATAAAGCTGTAATGCACCTTCTTTCTTTTTCACTGGTTCAGTCTGCCTCGTCTTATGTAATGTCTTAAGGTTTCTACCCACTCTGTATACTCTGATTTCTCGTAGGCTATCTTAGCTTCCCGTTGGTCTCTCCTGTGTCCGACTCTACAGGACTTTTAGTACTCTTCCCAGGGGGTCACCCATCCTGAAATTTTTCCCACTCCAGCACGCTTAAACTGATGAAATGCGACGCTCTAATGCTAGTATGATCGCGTCCACCTCACCGCATGACGTTCATCACCCCTCGGGAGTAAATTGAAGTCTTAACAGATTTTAAAATGTTCCCATAACACATCTCCCTCCGAATTGGAAAGGGTCTCTTACTCCAATCAATAATTGTTTAATACTTGTAGTCATCCCAAATTTCAGTTAGGTGGCACTTATATTCCAACGATAAGTGTCCAAAGTTCTCTTGAAATAGATCTTTATCTCAACCGATACCATTTGCTTCTTTTGATGAAATTAGGTCGGACCATCTGTTCCTTAAGCCTACCGTCCTTGTCGCTTAAAGATTCCATTATTTTCGGGGTGAAGTCGTGTGCACGCACCCCTCTATGCTTCATGCCTTTTTACCCTCATCGTGTACCCAACACTAAATTTTCAAACTCACTCAAAAGCACACCAAGTTCGTCTCAATATTAGTCTTATCTTGTCGCCATGTCGTCACATTACACCTTTAAATTCATAACTATGTATTCTCCTTTCGTTCCATATTCGTACTCATTTAATTATGTATATCTTGGGTGCTTCCTTTAGTATCCCCTTACTATACTTCTCCAGTCTACATCCATCCTTCTTTTCTGCGCACGAGGAAATCTATAATATCTCTATATCTTTCGGAAAGTACTACTCCTACATAATCCCTTTCTTATTTTCAATCCATATTCTGTTCATCCCTATTTGTTCTTATCATACCAGTCATTTCCTAGCACTCATTCTACCTCGTTCCTTATCTCGCCCGCTTTTCTTTTCATCTCCTTCTTCCAATCAACCCCTTCTTCTTTTGTGCTCGCTATCATTTCCGTTATCTCATAATCTCTATTCTGAACTTTCCCTGTAGAAGAACTTCATAAATCCCTTTTTTTTTTATCATTAGCTCACCTCTATACTTTAGTCGCATAGATCACGTCATATCTTTTAGTCACTTCCTCGCTAGGATTTGCTTATTTTCATAACAATCCTTATTATATTCACATAATATCCTGTTAGTAATCAATCTTATAGTGTAACACTTCTTAACCTTTTACTCTTTCTGGTCAATCCTATCCTTAATATCTCAACCGTAATCTTATCTTATCCATACATTCATCGTAGAGATTCATAATTACTTTTTCCTCTCGTACTCTTATCTCAATCATACTATTATTCCTTCTAATTATAAACTCGTCATAATTTGTCCCTGCTTATCAATTCAATTAGTATCTTAATATAACACTCTATCAAGATTTTCCAGTCTCTTTTAGATCATCTCTTAATATCACAAGCCTTTTCCGAATTCTTTTTACCATATCGATATCGACCTCCTAATTACTATTATCATCAATTCGATTAACTTATTCTTCAAGGTCATCCGTACTTGCAGCTTAGTCAAATCATATCCTTACTATTGACACAACCTTTCAAGGCATATCACAAACCCATATCTCATCCTCTTTTTTATTTACGAGAAAATTTCGCAGTTTCTCTATTTTTCCTACTATCTCAAAACACGCACGCAGAAATACCAACAATGCCTCACAGGGCCAACATATATATATATATATATATATATATATATATATATATCATATCATATCACGCCTACACGGGGCTCCCAATATCAACAACAAGTATGAAATTGATGGACTTACCTTGTGTGTCCGGCCTCGAAACCGCACCGTTACCTTTTTCCGTCCATTTTTCCTTCCAATTCTTAACCTTTCATTTCACTCGTACCTCAATTCCTTACTCGACATATGTCTTTCGTGCCTTTGCTTACCTGCGTGCTTTATAACTTCCAATATCGCCAATCACTTTCTTCTGTCGATGCCGACCTTCCGCTGAAATCAAAAGTTAGTACGAGGAATCCCATTTCCTATGACTTGGCTCTATCGCACGATCTGCCGCTTGTTAAAAAGGGTCAACGATTCCTAAATGCCTACCAGCCTCCTATTTATAAATGTGGCCGGCTTCACACCATAAAGGACTCTGCTGGGACACGGTCGTAGACAACTCGGGATCGCTCGATACCACCGTCATGACCCAACCCCGTGGCCGTGACTAGTGCCCGAGCCGGGCACCCATACGCACTCCGTTAACCATATCGGCGTACAAATGTATTATAAATATACAAAAGTCGACATTTGATCATAGTCGGCATAACCGTATCTTATACATACGGAAAAGTAGTTCGTCCCAAAATTGTCACAAACACATACATACATATCGTAGTCATAACTCTCGGAGATAGTATCGCATAATGTTTCGGTAAGGCTATCATGTAAATGGATGGGACGTCAGAATCAAAATCTAGACACAATATGACACCTCGAAATTTTTCCGTACTTGAGTGACGAGTAGAACGATGAAGAGCTTGAGTATATGATGTGTTGTTAAGTTGGGAATGGCCAATCATGAATTTTGTGGAAATAATAAAGTTGCGAAGATTTCCCAGCCAGTGGTCGTATAGTGCACAATACGGCCCGTAAAGTGATTCACGGACCGTATAGTGCGATCGTCCTCCAAGCAGTCAAAAATCTCAACTTTCTGTTTTTCTTAAGCTTAAATACGTGCGTGGAGGACGGACCGTAAACTAGTATACGGTCCGTAAACCGTGGTTTACGACCACTGTACAGCCGACGACTGTTCATTAAAAATCAGCTTTTGTGATTAATATAAGGGACCCTTTTTCATTCTCATTTCATTTCCATACTTCACCTCCACACTTCAAGAAATCTCTAGAGAGTTCCAAACATTTCATCCATGAGAAATCCATAGAAATCAAGGATCAACAACAAGAAATCAAGAGGATCAAGTAAAGGAAACCCATTAAAAGTCATCCTCATCAAGAAATCCCAAGAGAGATAAACTAGGGTTTTGGTGCTAAGGGTGAATCACCACTCCAAGCTTGTTCCTCTATTATTTAAGGTAAGTTTCATGACCTTTACATGCTATTTGAAGTATTTATAAGTCGAGACTCATGAATTGTAGAAGTGCATAACAAATGGGTCATCAATGGATGAATAATGTCATTATTGGTTAGTAGTTGGCTCGAGTCATGGAAACGAATATGTTGATGATATAAATGTGTTATAAATGACCTATAGAACATGAAATGAGTGTTGGATACGAAAGAATACGACGATGGATTTTTAGTCATGATTATGGGAAATTGAGGTGAATTATGAAATGCGAATCATATGAATGAATGATGATTGTTGTTAATCATATTGTGATGATTATTATGAATGTTGGGAGTTGATATGGAATATGGCGGAAAGTAGTATAAACAAAGGAAGCGCTGCCCAAATTTCTATAGCTTTAGTAAGTATGTTTTTACGATGACATAGCTAATGTCGATATGAATTCCATTGAAGGTATAGACAAGCGCATTAAGGAGAACGAACAAGCGATAGTAGTAGCTAAGCGACAAAGGTATGTGAGGCTAATCCCTTTCCTTCTAAGGCATGAGTCCTATGGCATGAATTTCCTCTTTTACTATGAATGTTCCATCTCCAAGAAAGTTAAGAGTCCTCTCTCATGAATAGCTATACGAGATAAGAAATATGAGATGAATACGAAAATGATGATAGCAAGCTAAAGTCTAGAAATGCTATAGTCTATGATATGACGCCTCTAAGAAGCTAACGATGACATTTATGTAATTTAATGATATTGATCATTGTGCACACCCACCTTATGCTTGTTCCTTCAAGGTGAGGCAGAATACGTAAGAATGCTCATAATGACATCGGGGGTCCACGACCTTACGTCACCCCGATAAAGTATGAATAGCTAAGAGTCCCTATGCATGTATTGTAATACGTATATGATGTCAAGCATACCATGATGAGTTATGATAAGCATACTATGATAAGCATGTTATGATAAGCATGATGTAATGAGTATATGATGATATCACACCGCGCCTATATGGCCGGGCAGTCACCGCCAAGGCGGGCAACATATACACACCATGGCCAAATGGTGGGCGTACACCACTAGTGGGCGGCATGAGATAATATCCGGACGCAGATGCCCGGACGCAGCTATTGATGATGCTAATGATATTGATTATTACACCGCACCTATATGGTCGGGCAGTTATTACATTATGTACATATATGATATGATGATGAGTACGAAAGTAAGTCAACATGCATGATCATCCTTATGATTCAATTGCTGATTGCTCCTTGTTTTATGCCTCCTCGTTTATTGATGCTTCATTATTGTTTATGCTTCACATACTCGCACAATATTCATCGACGTCCTTTCTTCGGACGTCGTGTTCATGCCCACAGTGCAGACAAGGAGGTGGCCCGCACTCACAGGAGCTAGCAAAGCTGATTTCGAGAGCACTCCATATTCGAAGTGCCACAGCATTTCTCTTTTTGGTATATATATATATTCGTATAATCATGTTTTTTTTTTGGGCATGACGGGGTCTTGTCCCGTCCGTATGTCTAGTATTCCAAAGAGAGGCTCGTAGATACGCAGGTGTGTGGTAGTCCGGTCCCATGGCTTTTTGTATATGTATGTATATATTATTTTGGATAGCCGAAGGGCTTATGTTTATAAAAGCAAATGTATTTCGTAAAATTTTTTTTACATGATTATGAGCATATAGTATGAATAATAGCAGATAAGGTGTAAGTGAGTGGTGTTCGGTGGTTAGCCCCGGATACCCGTCGCGGCCCGTAGCTCGGTCGTGATGTAATGGTATCGTAGCGCTTCACCCTAGGAAGTGTCTACGAGCCGTGTCTAGTAGAGTCTTGTTTATGGTGTGTAGCGCGCCACGCTAATAAACAGGAGGCTATAGGGCATTTAGGAAAAATGACCATTTTTCTTCGTATGAAATCGTGCAGAGCCATGTATAAGATTAAATCCTCCCTAATGAGTATGTTGTGATTTCAAAAATGCCGCCAAAAGCTAAAGCCGCCCAGAAGGGCAAGACTACGACAAAGAGGCGGCGTAAAAGAGAGCCGCCTATGAATGTTGATGAAGGAGAGTCACATCACGAGGCCTTATCTAATGCCTCCACCACTCCTCCTAGCATGGCATGGGCTCCTATTCCAGCTTCCTCCACCGGCTACTTCGGGTCAACAAGTGACCGAAGCTATTAATTTATTGACGCAGCTTGGTTGCCGCTGTGCACAACGGCAAAATACGGGCCCGAGTGATCGTTCGGCCTAGTACTAGAGCCCGCGATTTTATGAGCCTAAATCCTCCGAATTTTTCGGGGTCAAAGTCGGACGAAGATCCACAAGGCTTCATTGATGAGATGCTAAGAACGTTGCGGATTATTCATGCTTCCGAGACCGAGTCGGGGAGTTAGCATCATATAGACTCCGAGATGGCAGCTTTATGGTACAACAATTGGATAGCATCGAGGCAAGAAAATGCGCCTCCTCCCGTGTGGCAATAGTTCATTGATGCCTTCATTCGTCATTATTTGCCACCCGAGGTCCGCCGAGCTAGAGCGGATAGATTTTTGAATTTGAAGCAAGGAAATACGAGCGCCCGAGAGTATAGCCTTCAATTTAATTCCTTTGGCTAGGTATGCCCGACGATGGTGGCCGACACGGGTGACCGGGTGTATAGATTTGTGAGTGGCTTAGGGCCACATTTATTCAAAGATTGCCTAACGCTTCATTACAAGACGGGATGGACATTTCCCGAATTCAAGCTCATGCCCAAAATATTGAAGGGCAACAACCTCCACAAAGAGGTGAACGTGATGTTGATAGAGGGCCGAGCAAAAGAGCTAGATCTATGGGCACAGGCCGTGATTATAGAGGGGGATCGAGGCAGACATTTTCTAGACACTCGAGTCCGCCGGGGCCGACTAGTGCACCTCCCAAGCATGCGTACGGAAGATTTGATCGCTCTTCCGATCGGGACAGGCTAGCAGTTCAAGGCCCTGTGTTCACAATTCAGAGTGATCACGGTCGAGGAGACCTCCAAAGCACGCGATGCAGTCAGTGCGGTAGATTACATTCAGGACAGTGTCGTCAGGGTTCGGATGCTTGTTACACTTGTGGCCAAGTAGGGCACATGATGAGAGATTGCCCGTCGACGAGCGGCGCAGCTAGTGGCCCCACCACAGATCATTGGCGAGGATCTTCTTCAAGACATCCCACGGTATTGCGGACTTCAAGAAAGCCGAGGTAGAGGCCGAGGGGGAGTATCTACTTCAGTGCCACACAAGACCGCTTATATGCATTAGCCGGACGGCAAGATCTCGAGTCCTCCCGTATGTGGTCACGTGCACATTGACCGTGTTCTCTTATGACGTGTATGCATTGATAGATCCGGATCTACGTTATCATATATTACTCCATATATTGCAAATCGTATTGGGGTGAAACCCGAGCCGATCAAACCTTTTTGAGGTATCCACTCCGGTTGGTGATCCCGTGATAGCTAAGCAAGTATATAAAGATTGTATAATCGTGATATGTGATCGTCGACCAAAGATCGATTTAGTTGAGCTGAGATGCTAGACTTTGATGTTATAACGGGTATGGATTGGTTGGCCTCCCGTTATGCCAATGTTGACTCCGCCGAATGAAATTGGTTCGCTTTCAAACCCGTGCTTGAATGGAAAGGTAATACGGCAACTCCGAGAGGTAGGTTTATTTCTACCTCAAAGCAAGAAAGATGATAGCTAAGGGCTATATTTATCATTTAGTTCGAGTTCATGATACGCTGCAGTCTCCTACTTTTCCACTGTTCGGTAGTAAGTGAGTTTCCGGATGTATTTCCGTACGAACTTCCGTGCCTTCCTCCGTAAAGAGAGATTGACTTCGCCATTGATGTGTTGCACAGATACCGAGCCTATCTCTATTCCTCCTTATCGAATGGCTCCGGCGAAAATTAAAAGAGTTAAAGGCACATTCTTGAAAGATTTGTCGGAAAAGGGGTTCATTAGACCCAGCTCTTCACCGTGGGGAGCACCGCCTTATTTGTGAGAAAGAAAGATGGCTCCCTCGCGAATGTGCATTGATTATAGGCGGTTGAATAAAGTGACGATAAAGAACAGTATCCTCTCCCAAGAATAGATGATTTATTTGATCACCAGTGGTGCCAAGTGGTTTTCAAAAATAGATCCGAGGTCGGGTTATCATCAAGTAAGAGTCGAGAAGAAGATATTCCCAAGACAAAACCTTTAGAACAAGATATGGCCATTATGAGTTCCGAGTGATGTCGTTCGGCCGACTAATGCTCCAAATGGTGTTTATGAATTTAATGAATAATGTATTCAGCCCCTCTTGGATCTATTTGTGATAGTCTTCATTGATGATATTCCGTGTACTCGCACGTAATCGAACATGCACCACTTGCGAATTGTTCTTGGAATTCTCCGAACTCAGAGTTGTATGCTAAATTTTCAAAGTGCGAGTTTTGGCTAAATTTCGTGACATTCTTGGGCCATGTGATTTCGTATGATGGCATTAGAGTCGATACTCGTAAAATAGAAGTCGTGAAGACTTGGCCAAGGCCTACGACGCCTACGCGTGTTCGTAGTTTTCCGGGATCGGTAGGCTATTATAGAAGATTTGCAGAGGGCTTTTCATCTATCTCACCCCCACCGACAAAGCTAACCCGTGTCAGTAAAATTTCAGCCGGAATGACGCCCTCGTGAGCGTAGCTTCCAAGAGTTGAAAGACGACTCACCTCACCTCCAGCTTAACACTTCCTGGGGCCGATGGCTATGTTATATATTGTGGATGCTTCCTGAGCGGGCCAGGACGTGTGTTAACGCAAAGATGGAAAAGCCATTGCTTATGCCTCGAGGCAACTGCGAAAGCATGAAAAGAACTACCCGACTCATGATTTAGAATTAGTTAGCTTATTCATGCCTTGAAAATGTGGAGACATTATTTGTATGGTGTACGTCGATATCTATACGTATCGCAAGAGCCTCCAATATATTTTCAAACAAAAGGAGTTGAATCGCGATGAGGCTATGGGGTTAGAATTATTGAAGGACTATGATGTTGATATTTCGTACCACCCCGGAAAAGCTAATGTAGTAGTCGATGCACTTAGCCGCCGATCAATGGGTAGTTTATGTGAAATTCCCAAAAAAAGAAACGGTTCACGAGCTCCACACCTAGCTAACCTTGGAGTGCGAATAATCGATTCAAGCGACGCAGAGTTAGAATCAATAATCCCACGCTTCGTCCTTGGATCCAGGAATAAAAGAGCGACAATACGAGGATCCCAAATTAGAGTATTATAAAGGTGTGAAATTTCCAAAAGAAAGGTCACCATTCAAGTTTCGATGTACGGGGTTCTCGTGTACCGTAATAGGCTATGTGTCCCGGATGTGGCACTTCGCCGCCAAATCTTAGAAGAAGCTCATTGCTCCCGTATTCCATCCACCCCGAGCGACAAAAAATGTATCATGATCTTAAATCGATGTATCGCGGGATGGCATGAAAAGAGACATAGCAGAATTTGTGGCCAAATGCCCGAATCGTCAGCAAAGGGAAGATAGAACATCGTGCTCGTGAGGGTTATTACAAGCAATGGAAATTCCTACATGGAAACGGGAAGTGATCAATACGGGATTTCTATTGTAGGATTGCCCCGTTCCCGAGGCAAGTATGATTCTATATGGCGATCGGGATAGATCCACGAAAGGTACCTCATTTTTTCCGTGCCAAATAACCACCTACCGGCCAAGATTATGCGAGATCGTACATCTCAAGGAAATTATGCGAGGCTTCATGGTATTCCGATATCTATTATCGTATAGTAGGAGCACAATTTACAAATAAGTTGCCTCGAAATCCTTCCAAGAAGGCCTCAGGTACTCAAGTAAGGCTTAGTACATCATTTCATCCCAGACCGACGGACAAGCCGAGCGCACTATTCGTACCTCGGGGAAGATATGCTAAGGGCATGTGTTTTAGATTTTGGTGGTAGTTGGGATGACCACTTACCCTTAATCGAATTTTCCCTACAATAATAAATATCATTCTAGTATCAAAATGGCTCCATTTAAGCTTTGTACTAAGGAGATGAGATCTCCAATCGATGGTTTGACGTCGGAGAAGGGCGGATAGGCCCCGAACCGATCCAACAAGCGGCAGAGAAAGTCAAAATGATCCGAGATCGACACACAGCCAAAGTTGCCAAAAGTCTTACGCGGACAACCGCCGGCGAGATTTAAAATTCCAAGTCACCGATCGGGGGTGTTCTTGAAAGCATCACCAATGAAAGGATGAGAGATTTGGTAAGAAAGGAAAGCCGAGTCCGCGATATATTGGACCCTACAAAATCACCCGTAAGGCGGGTCAAGTAGATATGAATTAGACTTGCCTGGCGTAGTTTGAATTAGTTCACCCGGTATTTCATGTCTCAATGCTCCGCAAATGTGTTGAGATCCCACAAAGATTGCACTGGGCTGATGATGTTCGATTAAGGTAAAAGCTAGCCTATGAAGAAGTGCCTATTGCCGTATTTTACAGTACGAAGGCTTCGAAATAAGGAAATAGCATACCAAAGTCTTATGGCGAAATAACAATCGAGAAGAGATGACGTGGGTTGTAAGAAAGAATGAGATCCACATATCCGCACTTATTTCAGCCCCCATGAGAAAGCTATGATGAGACACGAGATGATGAGGTATGTATGTTTTACTTTTTGTTATGGGTCGTGTGTGGCCAATCTGTATTGATATCGTGTATGTAGCCCTCGCGAGGCAAAGATATTACGGGTTGTTGTAACAAAGATGGTAATGTCCAATTGCAAAGGAAACTCGGCAAAATTTTTCTAATCCCTAGCGATTTAACATTCGAGGACATCTAATGTTCCAAAGGGGGTAGAATGTGACACCTCGGAAATTTTTCCGTACGAGTGGACGAACTAGTGATAAGAGAGAGGATTCGAGTATACAGATGTGTTGTTAATTGGGAATGGCGGGAATGAATAGAATAAAAAAAAAGTCTAGAAATAAAAAGTTGAAGATTGGCAACCGCCCAAAGTTGGTCGTGATAGTGCACAATACGGCCCGTAAAGTGATTACGGTCCGTAAATAGCGATCGTCCTCCAATGGCATGCAAAAATCTCAACTTTCTATTTTTATTAGGAGCTTAAATACGTGCGTGGAGGACCGTAAAGTGAGTATACGGCCCGTAAACCATGGTTTACGACCATGCCGCGAAAGTTTCTCGGTTCCGTTCATTAAAAATCGAGGGCCTTTGTGATTAATAAACCTCCATGGACCCCTTTTCATTCTCAATTCATTTCCATTTTATTTCACCTCCACACTTCAAGAAATCTCTCTAGAATCTCTCAAACATTTATTAGAAATCCATGAGAAGGATCAACAACAAGAAATCAAGAGGATCATAAAGGAAACCCATCAAAAGTCATCCAAGTCAAGAAATCCCAAATGGAGAAAAAATCAGGGTTTTGCTCAAAGAGGAGTATTAGCACTCCAAGGCTTGTTCCTAAATTATCTAAGGTAAGGTTCATGATATTTATATGCTATTTGAAGTATTTGGGAGTTGAAATCACGTCATTAAAAGAGAATAGCAAATGGGTTTATCAATGGATGAATAATGTCATTTTGGAGACATAGTTGAAGTCAATCATGAAACGAATATGTGATATATAAATGTGTTATAAATGACCTATAGACATGAAATGAGTGTTGGATACGAAAGAATATGACGATGGATTTTTAGTCATGATTATGGGAAATTGAGGTGAATTATGAAATGCGAATCCCATATGAATGAATGATCACTGTTGTTAATCATATTGTACGATTATTGGCGAATGTTGGGAATCGATATGGAATATGGCGAAAGTAGTATAAACAAAGGAAGCGCTGCCCAAATTTCTATAGCCTTAGTAAGTATGTTTTTTTACGATGACATAACTAATGTCGATATGAATTCTTATCAAGGTATAGACAAGCGCATTACGGGAGAAATCCAATGTCGACAGTAGCTAAGCGACAAAGTATGTGAGGCTAATCCCTTTCCTTCTAAGGCATGAGTCCTATGGCATGAATTTCCTCTCTTTACTATGAATGTTCCATCTCCAAGAAAGTTAAGAGTCCTCTCTCATGAATAGCTATACGAGATAAGAAATATGAGATGAATACAAAAACGATGATAGCAAGCTAAAGTCTAGAAATGCTATAGTCTATGACATGACGCCTGGAAAGCTAATGATGACATTTATGTAATTTAATGATATTGATCATTGTGCACACTCACCTTATGCTTGTTCCTTCAAGGCGAGGCAGTAATACGTAAGAATGTTCATACGGACACTGGGTCCACGACCTTACGTCACCCCGATAAAGTATGAATAACAGCTATGAGTCCCTACGCATGTATTGTGATAAGTATATGATGTCAAGCATACCATGATGAGTTATGATAACATACTATGATACATGTTATGATAAGCATGATGTAATGAGTATACGATGATATCACACCGCGCCTATATGGCCGGGCACCACGCGCGGGTATAAATATACACACCATGGCCAAATGGTATAGGCGTACACCACTGCGCGGGCGTAGCGATGAGATAAATATCCCGGACGAGGATGCCTGGACGGTGCTATTGATGATGCTAATGATATTGATTATTACACCGCACCTATATGGTCGGCAGTATTGCGCTATGTATATATGATATAATAAATGAGTACGAAAGTAAGTCAACATTTACGATCATCCTTATGATTCAGCTACACGTATTGCCTTGTTTTATGCCTCCTCAGTTTATTGATGCTTCATTATTGTTTATGCTTCACATACTCAAGATAATATTCGTACCGACGTCCTTTCTTCGGACGCTGTGTTCATGCCCATGTGTAGACAAGGATATGGGCCTGACCACAGAGCTAGCGCTGATTTGAGAGCACTCCATATTCTCTAAGTGCCATGCATTTCTCTTTTTGCATATATATATATCCGTATAATCATGTTTTTTTGGGCATGATGGGGTCCCGTTCCGTCCGTATGTCTAGTATTCCAAAGAGAGGCTCGTAGATACGCACAGGTGGGATAGTCCGGTCCCATGGCTTTTATGGCTTTATGTATATATTATTTTGGATACCAAGGGCTTTGCTCTTATAAAAGCAAACGTATTTCAGGAAAATCTCCAGTTTTACATGATTACAGCACATAGTATGAACAGCTATATATGGTATGAGGTGTTCCTGTGAGTTAGCCCGATACCCGTCGGGCAGTAGGGCTCAGTCGTGACACACAACCGAACAAAGGATTACTCCACAACTCACGCATATGTGTCTATTTAATTCCCAAGAGTAATAACAGACCATATGATCAGATAAATACTGCATTCCATGAATAGTCATATACATATATATCGCAAAGACCAGACGAAACATAGGCTCCAATGCGGGAGCGCTCCAAGATAGCCGAGTAGAAATCCTAAGTCATGATCACCAAAACGAGTATCCGTACCTCGCGTATGAAACGCAACTTCGAAGAAAGGCCGCATTTAGTCATGTACTCGTAGGCAGCAAGAAATACAAGAAATGATCATAATCGAACTGTGAAGTACGTAAAGTAAATGCAATCTCTGTACACTAAAATGTTTACTTATTAAAACACAAACCATGCTGGGGTGGGGGAAAATTTGGGGTTCCCATTGCGCCATAACACGCAACACCGGAAGATTTCATATTTTGTTCCCCCCCACCTCATAAGACATCTAACGCCATAAAAAACCAAATATACAGGGGCCAAACCCCCGAGGGTCGGAAGGGCCCCCTTCCCGAATAACATGTGCGCACGATAACATAGGCCCCGGGGCTCGGCGAAAAATGTAACAACCATATGCTGAGCGGTCGTGGCTATTTGGGTTTAAAATATTTTCAAAAAAATCCTAAGTAGTAAAACGAACTTCATTTTAAACCCAAAAAATAGTCAAAACAAGTTTCCCGAATTTTACTCGGGGAAAATATAAAATATAACTTTAGAAATCATGGATGTTTCAACACCATTGAAAATAGCTTATAGAAATCAAAAACATTCCCCTCACCGGACCGATAGGTGAAAATCGAGCCCAGGTTAAGCGTGGGCATGCTAAATCCTTTCAAAAGTCGTTAGCCTCACAAAGGAAAGTCGCGGGACCCACGGACGAGCGGGGAAAAACGAGCCCCCCTACAAGATAAGTCATTACGCTCGAGCTTTCTACGAGCATATCGGGCGATCCGTTCTCGAAAATTCGCCCA
>NW_026725543.1:0-58027 GCF_029784015.1 Lycium ferocissimum
ATGTACTTCGTTTCGATTATGACCGTATTTGTTTACTATATCTTCGCTTGCATACTCAAAGGCATATTCCGTAATGACCCCTTTTTCTTGGGGTCGCGTTTCATATGCCCGTCCTGACGTACGTCTGACTCGGTGATCCTTGAGTTTAGGACACCTATTCCTATTCGAGTGCTCTCTTTAGTCGAGCCCACATTTTGGTATATATTCGTTCGGCATATGTATTTGTTTGTTAGGTGCACGCGGGGCCTGTCCACGTCATATGATTGTGTTGGTCTGTTTAAAGGTCCGTAAACGTATATGTGGGTTATGCCTATTACGTACGTGTGTGTTCGTATGTTATATGTTCGGGCAATCTCATTCGCCGGCGGCCCTTGTCGGCTTGCATTTGTATATGTTTTGGCGTTGCGCCATTTGATAGACTTCTTGGAAACCGATATATACATATGTTTGTGTTTGAGATAGTTTGAGATAATCTGAGACAGTGTCTGATATTTGTATACGTATAAGCCATCTGTAGGTGATTCGAATTAATGAATGTGTTTGGGTGCCCAGCTCGGGCACTAGTCACGGCCTACGGGGCTGGGTCGTGACAATTGGTATAGTACCTGGGTGTCTTCTAGAGGGGTAATTGCACCTCCACCGGTATGGCAAGAGTTTGTGAATGCTTTTCTTCGACATTACTTACCGCCAGAGGTTCAACAGGCCAGAGATGACAGGTTCCTAAGCCTCAGACTGGGACACATGAGTGCTCGGGAGTATAGCCTTCATTTTAATTAATTGGCTAGGTATGATCCAGCTATGGTAGCTGATATGAGAGATCGTGTTCATCGATTTGTGAATGGATTGGGACCTCATTTGGCTGATGATTGTTTGACGCCCTCACTTCAGGAAGGTATGGATATTTCTTGTATTCGGGCACATTGCCCGAAAATTTAGTAGAGCGCAACGAAACGAGCGAAGGAGTGAGCATGAGTATGATAGGGGCTATAGTAAGAGAGCCAGATCCTCAGGTGCTATTAGTGAGTTCAGAGGGGATCAGAGGAGCGCAATATTCTAGGCATTCGGGCCATTCAGCAGCTAGTGCACCTCCGTGATTTGCAGTAAGAGATCTGATCGACCTATTTATTCCAGACCAGATCAGAGTTCTAGAGTCTCAGGCTCTCAATATAGGGGTAATTCAGGTAAGGTCAGGCCACCTTTACCACGATGTACTCATTGTGGTAGGCTACATTCGAGACAGTGCCGCCTGGGTTCAAATGTTTGTTATGCCTGAGGTAAGACAGGCCATATGATGCGAGACTGTCCATCGAGAGGTGGCAGAGGTATGGTTCAACCCACAGGGTCCGCAGCTGGTTCTTCACCATTAATACGCCCTTTGGGGTAGAGTTCACAGACAACCGACAGGCCGTGGTAGAGGTAGAGGGGGAGCGTCTAGCTCGGATAGTCCTCAGAACTGTATCTATGCACTAGCTGGACGGTAGGATCTTGAGTCTTCGCCCGATGTTGTGACAGCTATATTATCAGTATCTTCACATGACATATATGTATTGATTAATCCAGGTTCTACATTGTCGTATGTTACTCCTTATATTGCTGGTCGGTTTGGGGTGAATCCTAAGTCGATTAAACATTTTGAAGTATCTACACCCGTTGGTGACCCAGTGATCGCTAGACAGGTATATAGAAATTGTGTGGTCATATTTTGTGACTATCATACTATGGCTGATTCGATTGAGCTGAATATGATAGAGTTTGATGTTATTTTGGGTATGGATTGGTTGGTTTCTTGTTATGCCAATGTTGATTGTAGGATAAAAATGGTTTGTTTTGCAATTTCCAAGAGAACCAGTATTAGAATGGAAGGGTAATACAGTATCTCCGAGAGGTAGGTTTATTTCCTATCTTAAGGTAAGGAAGATGATTGCTAAGGGGTGTATTTATCATCTAGTCCGGGTTCAAGATACAGATGCAAAGCCACTACCTCTTCAATCTATTCTAGTAGTGAATGAGTTTCCAGATATATTTCCGGACGAGCTTCCAGGTCTTCCACCAAAACGGGAGATTTATTTTTCCATTGATGTGCTACTGGATACTAAGCCCATATCTATTCCTCCTTATAGAATGGCACCTGCAAAATTGCGGGAGTTGAAAGAGCAATTAAAAGATTTGCTAGAAAAAGGCTTTATTAGGCCTAGCTCGTCGCCATGGGGAGCACCTGCTGTTTGTAAGAAAGAACGATGGCTCCTTGCGAATGTGTATTAATTACAAACAGTTGAATAAGGTGACAATAAAGAACAAGTATCCACTTCCAAGGATTGATGATTTATTTGATCAGTTGCAGGGTGCAAAATGGTTCTCAAAGATAGATTTATGATTAGGGTACCTGTTATAGCCCGTATTTCGTATGTTCGGACGTTGGGAGATAATGGTGAGAAGTTAAGGATGAGGCTAGGTTCCAAAATTATTTTAATGCATAAGTAGGTTATGAGTATTATTTATGGACATTGGTAGTATGGAAATATTGTGAGAGGCTAAGGGCGAAAGAGAAATTCGCAAAATGGGCCGTGGAAATAATGCGGGAGGTTAGGGACAAAATGGTAATATTGAGAAAAGTCGAGGGGTAAAACGGGAATTTCACACAAGCTTCTTGAATATTCCAACAAGGACATGTGAGGAAAAAATATATATATAGATGACAAAATAAGTCATCTTTGCTATGAAATGCATAAGAAAATTCTAGAAAAAAAAAGAAGAAGAAAAAGAGGAAGAAAAAAATCTAGAGAGGGCATGTGCTCCTCACATGCATGCAATATATATATATATAGGGAAAGATGGCCAATTCAACATAAGTAAAGAAGCAAGAAAGAACACAAGAAAAAAAAAAAAGAGGGGTGTGTTCGGCCATGGTGGCCGAACATGGAACATGGAGAAATGGCCAAGGAAAAATTTATCCCTCCTAGTTTCCTACTAATTTGAAGGTTCTCTTCATCATGGAGTAGTTGTTGGAACAATTAAATCCTTCATTTGTGCAAAACATGCCCACAGCGAGTGAAGAGATATGTGAATAAAGGTATGTGTTCAACCTTCTTTTTATGTGTTATAAATGATTGGTGAAGTGTGGTAGAGTGAAGAAATGAATGAATTTCATGAGATGTGTGTATGTATGGTGTGGCCGAATAGGGTGTGTGGCAAGAAGAAGATGAAGTGATTCTATGTAGCATGTTGATTGTTGTCGTTGTCATGAATGATTGTATATATATTCCAATGTCAAGAAATGAATGGAGTTCGTAGAAGAATAATGTTGATGTTGAGCCGTGCATGTGTGATGTAGTATGCGGATAACAGACTAATTTTTATGTAATGTGTTTGTTGTTGATGTTATGTATAGAAATGGATGGAAATGTATGAAAATATATAAGAAAATGGTCATGGTCGAATTATAGGTGTTTTGGTAGGGTAATGTAAATTGATGTTACTTGACATTCTAGTTGTCGTCATGGATTATGTGATAAAGAATGAAAGTTGCGTTGAAGTTAGCGTACATGAATGATGATGAAATGTATGGTTATTGTTGAATTGGAAGGTTTCGGATGAAGTAGCATGTTGATTAAATTGTTGGAATATTATGTGAATTAAATTGGATATTGAAGTGTTGCTAGTATAATGGTTGGTATTGTTGTTAGTTTGGCCGGGTTGGATTCCCGGGATTGTTGGTTGATTGAAATTAGCCAAGTTGAACTTGGTGGTGTGGTGTATTTACAGGAGAAATGCTGCCGAAATTTCGGTAGGCAAATGATTACTTTAAATTTCAACTTTTAAATGCCCAAATTGACATTTGGTAAATGTGACCAAATCGTAGATTTTGGCGGATTTGCGACTTGGATTTGGAGTAGCAGAAGGAGCAGAAAGAGGTATGTAAGACTTCCTTTCCTTCTTTGGCATGTCTTAGACGTAGTAGGCTTGGATGCGGGCCTTGGGACAATTCCTTTCCTAGAAATCCGAGATTGAAAGTAGTTACTATTCATTCGGTAGAGAATCGAAGCAAGTGTTCACGGATAGTTGAAAGAAATGTCTAAAAATCTAGAACTTACGAAATAGGTCCGACTACCCTAAGACTTTCATAAGTAATGTCATGAAAGGTATTATACGTAAAATTGTGTACGCCACCTCATTTGGTCGAGGTGGGCCCACTATTCCCGAATTTCCTTCCATAGTCCACTTGGTTTATTTTCGTACTATGATTACGATTTCATAAACGTTATTTGTAGCTTTCTTATCTCCAAAAGTATGATGTTCAAGATCCTACGGCATGATTCCCCTTTCTTAGCAGTCCATAAATGTTTTCTCACAGAGTGCTTACCTTCAAAAGTTAAAGTCTCCCGGTTTCAAAAGTTTTCCTATAACGTGAAAATGGGAATATTTTATAAGACTAGAAGTAATGAAGTGTTTTTCCACTATGTTCCTTGTCCTCCAAAGTTATAGTTCGATACTAATACACCGCGCCTGTTAGGCCGGGCAGTCACCGCAGAGGCGGGCAGTTTAGAAGTATGAAAAAGAATGAAGTGTTTTCTATGAAGCGCTTGATAATATGAGTTTGATTTCAGAAGCTCTAAAACTTATGATTTTAATATCACGACGAGACTACCGAGTTTATTCTTATAGTTTCATTGAATGGCTCGTTGTTGTTAGTCTCATCTCATGAATTGTTCCTGAGGTGAGATCTATCGACGAGGATTGCCATAATACGAATCGGAGGTTTCCGACCTTACGTCACTCCGATAGAGTTATGGCTTTTCTTTGGGCTCTCATGCATGCTTTATAATTATTTATATTTTTAAATATGACACCGTGCCTACAAGGCCGGGCAGTATCACACCGCGCCGTCCAATGGGCGGCGGGCGTACACACCACCGCGGGCGGATTATACCCCGGACGCGGAGGCACGGACGCTTTGCTTATACACCGTTCCTGGGGACGGGCGATTTACCACCGATCCTACGTGGTCGGGCAGTTCTTGGTATGTTTTTCGAAAGAAGTGTTTTTTTTAAGAAATGTTTTTTTTAAAAGAAAGTTAAGCATGCATGGCATTCGCCTATGAGGCATTCAGACATACAGGTTACTCTCTTATCTTGACATGCTCTATGTTATTGTTCGTTTATTATTCATATTTACATTCTTGATCATATTATCATTCCTGTCTCACATACTCAGTACATGGCTCGTACTGACCCCCCTCTTCTTCGGGGGCTGCGTTTCGTGCCGCGCGAGTACACCTGCCATCGATAGAAATCAGACCGAAGATATTCCGGCAAAGTTGGTAAACTCCATTTGTGCAGGTGGGCGCGAGTCAGCAAAGCTATGCGATGATGTCTTGTTCGAAGTTAGAGACTTTGCAGACATAGTAGTGGGTTTCGTGAGTCAGTTTGCGTTATGATACAAGTGTTGTACCGTTACATATCTTATTTGATTTACACGCAACAAAAGAATATTTCAGCAATCTTATTGTGTATACTTGACGTAGAGTTTTGAAAAAATTTAGTACATTAGTAAAATTGGCGGGTTCGCTCGGCTCCCAGTATGGGGTCGGGTGCCCATCACACCCTAGTAAAGTCGGGGTGTGACAGTACCACCAGGTGAGAGTTAGAGAGAATGACATTCCGAAGACAGCCTTTAGAACTAGATATTATATATATATATATGATCGTTTTGAGTTTTGGGTAATGTCATTTGGGTTAACTAATGCACCAACGATATTCATGGATTGAATGAATATCGTATTCAGACCTTTTCTAGATTTATTTGTGATTGTGTTCATCGATGATATCCTGGTATATTCTCGATCCGAGTTAGAGCATGCATACTATTTAAGCGCTGTTCTTAAAGTTCTCCAAGATCGGAAGTTATATGCAAAGTTCTCAAAATATGAGTTCTGGTTCAATTCTGTGACTTTTCTGGGGCACATTATTTCAGCTGATGGTATTCGAGTAGATACCTAGAAGATTGAAGCTGTAAAAACATGGACGAGACCTATAACACCTACTAAAGTTCATAGTTTTCTAGGCTTGGCAGGTTATTACAGAAATTTGTATAAGGATTTTCTTCTATTTCTGCACCACTGACGAAGCTGACTCAAAGCAGCTATGTTTCAATGGACGGGTGCTTGTGACCACAGTTTTTAGGAGTTGAAACACAGATTGACTTCGGCTCCGATTCTAATGCTTCCAGACGGATCGGAAGGCTATGTTATCTATTGTGATGCCTCATGTGTTGGCCTAGGTTGTGTGTTGATGTAGCATGGTAAAGTCATTGCTTATGCTTCAAGGTAGTTGCGGAAACACGAGAAAAACTACCAGACCCATGATCTAGAGTTGGCCGCGGTGATTAATGCATTGAAGATGTGGAGGCATTATTTGTATGGTGTTTATGTTGATATCTATACAGAACACAAGAGTCTCCAATACATTTTCAAACAGAAAGAGTTGAATTTGCGACAAAGGCGATGGTTGGAACTATTGAAAGTGTCACACCCTGATTTCGCTAGGGTGTGATGGGCACCCGACCCCACATTCGGAGCCGAACGAACCCACTGACTCGTATTACATACATAAACTTCCGGACTCTTAGTTAGGCAAAAATTGACAAGTACAATAAATATTTTTGGAGACACTCTTTTGTAATTTACAAATCGGCGAATCGGTAATCATAGGGAATCTACTACAAAATACGTAATGACATGTCGGCTGATGGAGCCGCTCACGGACTAACATTCGAACCCACAACTCTACGTCGCAAAGTCTCTAACAAACGGTCGAACACATATCGGGCATAATCGACACGGCGGCACTCCGGGAGCAAATGGAGCTTGCCAACGCCGCCGGAACATCTCCTACAAAGGCCCGTACTCATCCGGGTGTACCACGCGGCATGAAACGCAGCCCCCGAAGAAGAAAGGGGGTCAGTACGGAATATGTACTGAGTATGTAAAGCATAGAGACCAACAAACAGAATTATAACTAAACAGAATATACAGAACATAAAAGTAATGACCGGAGTATCAGAAATGCTTACTCATAAAACATAAACAGATGCATAGCAGAAAACATGCCATAGCCGGCCCCCATCATGGGACTCGGCGAACAGAAAGTGGTCGCCCCCTGACGCCGGCGCCACAACAAATCATATCAAATCGAAATGCGCGCATATCATAGCATATCGATGGCCATATCATATCATATCATATCAGAGTGTGTACATGGCACATCATACACCACAACCCATGTACATATATACCTGCCCCCTCACACCGAGGCACGGCGAACAATGCAGTGGAATACGCGTGATAACATATCCTGGCCCGGGCTCAGTGAAGGAAGCATTGAGGCATCCACGAATAGAGTAGTGAGAAACCAAATGCAATATCATATGTAAATCATTTACAGAGACCCGATAATCATAACTTGGATGATAGATCTTATAGCAAACATTTGATAACAACCAGAGCATGAGTCTTTCGGAGATCAGAAAGTTTTGTACCAAACTAATCTTAATGAAGTAGTTACAAATCCCAAAGTAGGTCATATGATTCAAATAAATAATTATATCGTTAATCTTTAGGAGTTGGAAAGGTAGTTTAAAATATCTCTTAATTTTTAATTCAAAAGTAGTTCAAACGGATTAATAAGAAATAACCGGACAAAGTGGGCCTACCTCGGTCAAATGAGGTGGCGTATGTAAATTACATATATTGAACTTCATAACGTCATTCATAAAGATTCTAAGGTATTCGGATTTCACTTACACAAGTTCTAGAGGTTCAAACAATTTTTCTAACTATTCGCACAATTTTCAATTCAATTCTCTTACCGAATGAAAATGGGCGTTTTTGGACGTAAATTCCGAGGAGTAGAGTTGTCCCCAAGGTCCAAATTCAAGCCTAGTACAGCTAAGACATGCCAAGAGAAGGAATGGGAGAGCTTTACATACCTTTCTTGCCCTTTACGCTTGCCAAAACTCAATCCCGTTTCGTCCAAAACCTACAAATGGTCACATTTACCAATTTACTATTCATAAGGCTTAGAATTCCAATCTTAACCAATACTTGTCTATAAAAATTTGGGCAGCATCTCCCCCTATACATATAACACCCCCGAGATTCAAACTCGGCCAAAACAATAACAACCACACCAACAACAATATATACAACATCAATAGTCGACTAGGAACGCATTCTAGCGTAAATAGTCTTATTTTCCAAATAATGCAACAACTCCAAATCCAACTCTACACTTACAAACCAATATCAATATTTCATATTCACATACTTATTTAAGATCATTCAAACATAAACCAAGTGCATTCCAAGCTATATATCCAATTGTCAACAATTCCATCAATTAACATATTCAATCCAAAATTCTTATATATGCAACAAAACCATTCCAACACATTTTCTACTTACTAATTCATCTCCAACAACCATAATCTACACTTTAACAACTTCATTATCTTAATATCATAAAATCACATTAATATGACATAATTCTCTACATTCCATTTTCATGCCAACTTAACTCATATATCCTTCATATACATTGTGAAGATCACAACAACACAACTAACATGTTAAACAAAATAAATCCAACATTATCTCATCAATATATACCACACGGCCAACATGCCAATTTTCCAACTTCATCCAATTTTCATTCAACTTTCATTTCCAATATACATTCCACAATAACCACAACTAGAATACAACTTAAAATTCAACTCATTTCAACTACACAACATTCCATACACACGGCTATATACATATATTCATACCCACTTTGCAAACTTCCATATTTCCATAAGTTCTACTCATTTCCATAAACTACAACACAAACAAACCTTCATAACATAATAACAAGGAATTAATTCTTACCTTTTTCCCCTTAGTTCTTCACTTGTCCAAAGTGTGAGATTGAAGAAACTATTGCTCAATCTTCCAAAATAATTACACCAAGTTGTAGAGGAACCTTGAATTAGTAGGAATATAACAAGAAAGTAATTTTTGGAACAAGATTTTGAGGGTGAATTTTCCCATGGGCAAACCGAAATGCCTTCTTTTTTGTTCTTGTTTTTCTTGTTTTTCTCCTTCTTTTCTTTGTCTTGAAAGTTCTATGGAATTTGGATGATTAAGTGGTCTTTTATTTATTGACCACATGACTTAATTCCATGGGCTTGGATCTTTTTTATGGGCCATGGCCGAATGGCCTCTATTGGGCTTCATCTTCTCTCTTTTTTTTTCCATGGGCCTAATTCGGTTGGCCCCGAGTTGGGCTAGTCCACTGACCTTTCGACCTTAAAACGTCCATATCTCCTTGTACCGATGTCACTTGGGAACCCACGACCTATGGTTGGAAAGCTAATTCAATTATCTACAACTTCTATATCTTGGTATTTTTCCAAATTCCAAACTTATAATACCGTTTTTGCCCCTCGAATCCAGGTCACCCGAAAACGTTTTCTTAAAAATATTCGTTTGGAGGGCTTCCACTTTGATTTGGCCCAAGGGTCCTTCATGAGTTGTGTTTAACTTCACGTATGTGATTCATATAACTTGTCACATGTCCGAAAAAAAAATCTCGATGTGCGGGCCCCATCTCAACTTACAAATAATCCGGCGTACAAAAGTACGGGATACGATACTATCGACGAGAGTTTAAATTACGTAGCTACAACATGATTGTCAATTTTGAGGAAGCACATGTCACGCTCATACTCCAAAAATGCGGGGTATAACATCCTCCCCCCCCTTTAGAACATTCGTCCTCGAATGTTAAATTAGCCTTATAGGGACTCATACGTATTTCTGGGGGAGTTCCCTTTTTACGGTTATCGCACACAATCCGTGCATTAATCAACACGATCAAATAAGTAATTCGACTATCCGTAGGCATAGGAACCAAGTAGGGGTACTTCTTTTTCATCTCTGGAGTTTTCTTAAGTCACCTTTTCCTTACTACTATTACGCCAAACGGTACCTTAATGCGAGCCACATCCTTATCACCCGGTTTCTTTCTTTCTGCCAACTAGGATCGTTATTGGCCGTTCCTCGTAGGACGGCTCTTCTATTCCTTGCATGCTCCTCCAGGAAAATATTATGAGGTCACAATGTATTTACGACGCATAGACATGCGGAACACTAAATGCACCGCTTCTCAATTAGATAGTAAATCGATTCCTAGAAAACCTTGCCTACTTCACGAATGATCCGATAAAATCCAAGACATCTCGGCTATGTTTTCCTCATAACACCTCTCATGGGTGATATTTTCGAAAATATCCGGTTACCAATTCGAGTTCTAAGCGTCGATAACGATCACCTATATACGATTTACATCGGCTCTAAGTCGCTAATGACTTGTTCCGAATGAGTTTCACATTATTGATTGCTCGATGAATTATGTTCGGACCACGTAACTTA
The DNA here is from genome assembly GCF_029784015.1 of Lycium ferocissimum. Taxonomy (NCBI): domain Eukaryota; kingdom Viridiplantae; phylum Streptophyta; class Magnoliopsida; order Solanales; family Solanaceae; genus Lycium; species Lycium ferocissimum. Next base: position 10,469 of record NW_026725543.1, read on the forward strand.
ACCTTGTCCATATCGGACCGCCAATCGGTAACATACGTTCTTGCCATACAAAGCCTCCTACAATGTTTTCGAATGCTAGATTGGTAATCCTTATTACTAGTAAACTCCACAAGTAGCACATGTTCGCTCCCGTTGCCTCCGAAATCAATAATACGGGCTCGTAACTTATTTTCTAACGTACGAATAACACGCTTAGCTCACCGTCGGCTTAAGAGCAAATGCGGTACAAGACTTACTTATATTCTCAATTCTTTTCGGACGAATCTCCAGGGTTAACCATATGCTAAGTATTCTGTTCGACATAGCAAATGTAGGTCCTTATGAAATCTCAATACCTTCTTGAAGTACACTCTTACATAATCCTGGTAATCTTGTTTAGCCATTTCATAATTTTCTTAATTTCATCTGTCATATTTTGGCATTTATCTCATATCACTCCGTTGTTCAAACTCTTTCGTTTCCCTTTTTCTACGAATTTGGCTCTTAATCTTCTTTGCCACTAATTATATTGTAACCTGCGAAAATAGATAAACATACGCAAGGTAATCCAAGAAATGCCTTAGCATCGCCATACTAACCTTTAGGTTGTTCCTTGTCTTCTCCCTTTGTCTTACAATCAGTATCGGGAGGAATATTTAATTGATCCAGGTCAAGCTCTGCTTATTTTTAGTATCAATTTCGCTTCGGTAACACAGTCTAGACCATCCCTGCATTTTCCGTATCGTATTCAAAATATCATACCTCTATTGTCATTGTTGAATCCTTACATTTCTTATCAATCATGTACTCACTTGGTTTGCTTATTATGCAAATGTTCGTGAGCTACATGACCATTCTTGCATAGTTTACAGAAAGCATGTTCAATCTCAAACATAGTCTCTTCCTTTTCTGACTCACTCGATCTTACACATCCCATTCGTACCCAAAATGCGCTGATCCTATTTGTCGCATTCCTTTTTCTTTTACAAGCATTTACTACCTGGAATCGTATTACTCACCATCTTTACCGACAATCCCTGGTACCACTTCAATTATTGTCTTGGCTCCCATTCGTTTGTTGTCGGTCTCAGATCTCACCAAGCTGGTTTCAAGCATAGGATCTCGCAGAAAATTCAAGCATTCACATTAAACGCGCCATAGTATCGGTTGATTTCCACCTCACTTTTGCGTTTCTCTTATCTGCTTCCCCCCTTTTTGGGTGCTCCCATATCATTGTCTATTCATTTTCTATCTGTGTCTCCATTCAAAGTTTTCAAACTCACATGATCTTTCCGAATACATCTTGCATACCATACCATACCCACATAACTTTTATATCTTCTATAACTTAGTTTACCTCCGTATGAAATTCTAACACCTTCACAAAGGGTAAAGTTTCCCCCAATATCTCATACAAAATCTAGTCTGATGGTTAAGGCTCGAGCAATATCACTATTGTAGCAATTGATCGTGCAATATCTCTAATAATTACCATTAGTGATTAGCGCTCGGATAACGTCATTGTGTCCACAACATATCCAAATCGTATTACATTTATTCCGTCAAAAGTTAGTTAGTGCGCCTATTCGTTTCAAATTCTTCATTTCGTAACATTTATATTTGACGATAAGTATACCAAGCTTTCTGACAATACCATCTTCCTTCCCATAAGATAGGTACCATCTACTTTCCCCAATAAACTTACAACATATCAGTCGTTTCACAAATTCTCAGTTCTTACTTCTTACGGTTTTCGCTGCTTCCACGGTAAAGTCATATATACGCAATACGTCGTATTTCCTTATGCTTCATGTCCTCTCACTCCTTCGTATACTCATTGTCAACTTACAATCTTACCCGAAGTCATACTAATTTCATCTTAGTAGTGGTCTCGTCTGATGACCTTTTTGTCACACTACCTCTTCTGTTCATAATTATGTATTTTCCATTTGCCCGCAGCTCATAGTCAATTAATTGCGCCCATCTCAAGTGCTTTCTTTGATACTCTTTTCATTCCTTTCGTCCATGTCTATTTATTTTTTTTTCCACGAATTCCGTTCCTAGTTTGTTGGTCACAATTTAATAAGCTGTTATCAGAAAATATTCTTTCAACACCATCAAAAAGAACTAGAGCCTAACAAGCACCGCAGGGCATCCTAGTACTTGGTTCGCATAATTTACCGTCAGATTCATTCTTGAGTTCCGAACGGACTACTTAAGTCACAATTACTTACTTGTGTGCTTCACACCCTTTCATCATGGTCACACTCGGTTACCGGGCATTATTGCCCGTCAGTTTGGGCTTCCTTCTAAAGCACAATATGGTTGGAACATATTCTAGCCCACTTAGATGTATTGCAGATTCGCCGTTCATATACGCTTCTTCAAGGTAAGATTTTTCCCAATTAAAAATAATGCCCTTTACAGATGGCGTGGGAGGTGTTCCTTAAAACTTAGTGCAACATAACATATTACTCTTCCTTTCCTTATTCTTCTTATTATTCCCGTCAACATATAATCTTAATTCCACGCTTTTCCCTACAAAATGTAACAAGTCTTTTTTTTCGTACGTTCCATAGCTCAATTTTTCTGTTCACACTTTACCCGTATATTCCAGTCACATAAATCATGTCATATTTCGTCGCTAGACGTTTCTTACCTTCGTGCCCATAAGGTCTCTATCTATTCCGCACATTCTAATTTCTTTTTGGTTATCCTAATTTCGCAGTCATCTCATATAGCTACATTTTTGGGACCTTTAATGCACTTCCTGTGGGGGTCACCCATCCCAATTGCTACGGTCGTAGCACGCTTAACCTTGAAACTCGATGAAATACAATGCTCTAATGCCGGTATAATTGCGTCCGCTTCGTCACATGACCTTTATTACATTATTTGGAGCAAATTGAAGTCCTACGATTTCGGGACTTTTTCGTAACACGTCCCTTTTTCCACATTTCTTGTTTTACCCTTGTTATTCCACAATATTTATCATTCGTCCTAACCTCCCGATTTCCCATAACAATAAATACACCTTCGTTGTCATTACTTATAATTATTTCGGGTGTTGTCCTGTTTAGATCTCCACGCACCATTCCTACATAATAATTTTCCACAAAATCAATTGTCGGTTATCTCTAAATCCGCCAACAGACTTGGTTGCTACTAAGCATCGAATGTCATTTGTCTCAATCTTTCAGACTGTTAACCGTCTTTCCTATAATCATTTTCCACGGCATACCCAAATCCATAACTCTTCTGAACAGCGCGTCTCATTTATTATCTACTTACATTATTTTCTTTCCCCCTTTTCGACGTATCTGACTAAATATTCTAATTAACAATTTCAGCGAGAATCTCTTTCCCATTTTTTTTTTTTTTTTTTTACAATTCAAACTCGTACGTAGCGAATACCGATGATACCTCACGAACATACGGTTATATGACGCATTCCCGCCATTCAAAGCTTCCAATTCCGGGTAGCGGAACAAATATATCAAAATTCATTTCGTAACTTTCATGTCATCCCTTACTTCCTTTTATCGTATGTAAAGCCCACATATAGGAATTTCATTTTCCTATGACTTGGCTCTACCGCACGATCTAAGACAGAAAGAAGGTCAACAATCCCTAAATGCCCCGTAGCCTCCTGTTTATAGATGTGGCGCGCTTCACACCATAAACAGGACTCTACTGGACACGACTTTGCAGACAACCCCTAGGACAGACCTGCTCTGATACCACTTTGTCACACCCTGATTTCGCTAGGGTGTGATGGGCACCCGACCCCACATTCGGAGCCGAGCGAACCCACTGACTCGTATTACATACATAAACTTCCGGACTCTTAGTTAGGCAAAAATGACAAGTACAATAAATATTTTTGGAGACACTCTTTTGTAATTTACAAATCAGCGAGAATCGTAATCATAGGGAATCTACTACAAAATACGAGAATGACATGTCGGCTGATGGAGCCGCTCACGACTAACATTCGAACCCACAACTCGTACGCAAAGTCTCTAACAAACGGTCGTAACACATATCGGGCATAATCGACACGGCGGCACTCCAGAGCAAATGGAGCTTGCCAACGCCGCCGGAACATCTCCTACAAAGGCCCGTACTCATGCGGGTGTACCGCGCGGCATGAAACGCGCCCCCGAAGAACGGGGGGTCGTACGGAATATGTACCGAGTATGTAAAGCATAGAGACCAACAAACAGAATTATAACTAAACGAATATACAGAACATAAAAGTAATGACCGGAGTATCAGAAATGCTTACTCATAAAACATAAACAGATGCATAGCAGAAAACATGCCATAGCCGGCCCCCATCATGGGACTCGGCGAACAGAAAGTGGTCGCCCCCTGACGCTGGCGCCACAACAAATCATATCAAATCAGAAATGCGCGCATATCATAGCATATCAGATGGCCATATCATATCATATCATATCATATCAGAGTGTGTACATGGCACATCATACACCACAACCCATGTACATATATACACCGCCCCTCACACCGAGGCACGGCGAACAATGCGGTGGAATACGCGTGATAACATATCCCGGCCGGGCTCGTGAAGGAAGCATTGAGGCATCCACGAATAGAGTAGTGAGAAACCAAATGCAATATCATATGTAAATCATTTACAGAGACCCGATAATCATAACTTGGATGATAGATCTTATAGCAAACATTTGATAACAACGAGAGCATGAGTCTTTCGGAGATCGAAAGTTTTGTACCAAACTAATCTTCTGAAGTAGTTACAAATCCCAAAGTAGGTCATATGATTCAAATAAATAATTATATCGTTAATCTTTAGGAGTTGGAAAGGTAGTTTAAAATATCTCTTAATTTTTAATTCAAAAGTAGTTCAAACGGATTAATAAGAAATAACCGGACAAAGTGGGCCTACCTCGGTCAAATGAGGTGGCGTATGTAAATTACATATATTGAACTTCATAACGTCATTCATAAAGATTCTAAGGTATTCGGATTTCACTTACACAAGTTCTAGAGGTTCAAACAATTTTTCTAACTATTCGCACAATTTTCAATTCAATTCTACTGAATGAAAATGGGGCGTTTTTGGACGTAAATTCCGAGGAGTAGAGTTGTCCCCAAGGTCCAAATTCAAGCCTAGTACAGCTAAGACATGCCAAGAGAAGGAATGGGAGAGCTTTACATACCTTTCTTGCCCTTTACGCTTGCCAAAACTCAATCCCGTTTCGTCCAAAACCTACAAATGGTCACATTTACCAATTTACTATTCATAAGGCTTAGAATTCCAATCTTAACCAATACTTGTCTATAAAAATTTGGGCAGCATCTCCCCTATACATATAACACCCCCGAGATTCAAACTCGGCCAAAACAATAACAACCACACCAACAACAATATATACAACATCAATAGTCGACTAGGAACGCATTCTAGCGTAAATAGTCTTATTTTCCAAATAATGCAACAACTCCAAATCCAACTCTACACTTACAAACCAATATCAATATTTCATATTCACATACTTATTTAAGATCATTCAAACATAAACCAAGTGCATTCCAAGCTATATATCCAATTGTCAACAATTCCATCAATTAACATATTCAATCCAAAATTCTTATATATGCAACAAAACCATTCCAACACATTTTCTACTTACTAATTCATCTCCAACAACCATAATCTACACTTTAACAACTTCATTATCTTAATATCATAAAATCACATTAATATGACATAATTCTCTACATTCCATTTTCATGCCAACTTAACTCATATATCCTTCATATACATTGTGAAGATCACAACAACACAACTAACATGTTAAACAAAATAAATCCAACATTATCTCATCAATATATACCACACGGCCAACATGCCAATTTTCCAACTTCATCCAATTTTCATTCAACTTTCATTTCCAATATACATTCCACAATAACCACAACTAGAATACAACTTAAAATTCAACTCATTTCAACTACACAACATTCCATACACACGGCTATATACATATATTCATACCCACTTTGCAAACTTCCATATTTCCATAAGTTCTACTCATTTCCATAAACTACAACACAAACAAACCTTCATAACATAATAACAAGGAATTAATTCTTACCTTTTTCCCCTTAGTTCTTCACTTGTCCAAAGTGTGAGATTGAAGAAACTATTGCTCAATCTTCCAAAATAATTACACCAAGTTGTAGAGGAACCTTGAATTAGTAGGAATATAACAAGAAAGTAATTTTTGGAACAAGATTTTGAGGGGTGAATTTTCCCATGGGCAAACCGAAATGCCTTCTTTTTTGTTCTTGTTTTTCTTGTTTTTCTCCTTCTTTTCTTTGTCTTGAAAGTTCTATGGAATTTGGATGATTAAGTGGTCTTTTATTTATTGACCACATGACTTAATTCCATGGGCTTGGATCTTTTTTATGGGCCATGGCCGAATGGCCTCTATTGGGCTTCATCTTCTCTCTTTTTTTTTTCCATGGGCCTAATTCGGTTGGCCCCGAGTTGGGCTAGTCCACTGACCTTTCGACCTTAAAACGTCCATATCTCCTTGTACCGATGTCACCTGGGAACCCACGACCTATGGTTGGAAAGCTAATTCAATTATCTACAACTTCTATATCTTGGTATTTTTCCAAATTCCAAACTTATAATACCGTTTTTGCCCCTCGAATCCAGGTCACCCGAAAACGTTTTCTTAAAAATATTCGTTTGGAGGGCTTCCACTTTGATTTGGCCCAAGGGTCCTTCATGAGTTGTGTTTAACTTCACGTATGTGATTCATATAACTTGTCACATGTCCGAAAAAAAAATCTCGATGTGCGGGCCCCATCTCAACTTACAAATAATCCGGCGTACAAAAGTACGGGATACGATACTATCGACGAGAGTTTAAATTACGTAGCTACAACATGATTGTCAATTTTGAGGAAGCACATGTCACGCTCATACTCCAAAAATGCGGGGTACTTATGTGATGTCCAGCCAAATAAAAAGGAGTTAATTTGTGAGCTTTAGCAGTTAGCTAGCCTAGGAGTTCGATTATTGGACTCGGGTGATATGGGAATTACTATTCAGGATTCAGTTGTCTCGTCTTTAGTAGTTGAGGTGAAAGAGCGCCAGTATCAGGATCCCATGTTAGTTCATTATAGTGATACATTCCTTCAGAAGAAGAAGTCACCATTTAAGACTTCTGCAGATGGAGTTCTCAGGTACCGAGGCAGACTATGTGTTCCTGATATTGCAGGGTTACGTCACCAAATTATGGAAGAAGCCCATTGCTCCCATTATTCTAGTCATTCGGGAGAGACAAAGATGTATCATGATGTTAAGTCAATTTGTGTGTGGGACTGGATGAAGAAAGACATAGCAGAGTTTGTAGCTAAATGTCCTAACCGTCAACAGTTAAAGATTGAGCATCAGAAGCCCGGTGGATTATTGCAAGCTATTGAAATTCTAACTAGGAAATGGGAAGTGATTAATATAAATTTCATTACAGGCTTGCCTCGTTCTCAGCGTAAGTATGATTCCATATGGGTAATTGTTGATATACTTACGAAATCAGCTCATATTCTACCTGTCAAAACTATGTACTCAGCTGAAGATTATGCAAAGCTTTATATCAACGAGATAGTACCACTCCATGGTGTTCCAATATCCATTATCTCTGACAAGGGTACGCAGTTTACAGCTAACTTCTGGAAGTCTTTCTAAGAGGGTTTGGGAACTCAGGTGAGCCCTAGCATAGTATTTCACCCCCAGACTGATGGACAAACTGAGCGTACCATTCAGAATCTCGAAGATATGCTACTGGCATGCGTGTTAAACTTCGGAGATAGTTGGGATGATCATTTGCTGCTTATTGAGTTTGCATATAATAATAGTTATCATTCCACTATTCAGATGGCCCTGTACGAGGCTTTGTATAGGTGAAAGTGTATAACACCAATTGGGCGGTTTGAAGTGGGAGAGACTAAATTAGTAGGGCCAGATTTGATCCAGCAAGTAGTGGAGAAGATCAAGCTTATTCAGGATCGATTATTGACAGCCCAAAGTTAACAGAAGTCTTATAAGGACAATCGCCGATGAGACTTGGAGTTCCAAGTTGATGATTTGGTATTCTTGAAGGTGTCACCTATGAAAGGCGTTATGAGATTTGGAAAAAAATGTAAGCTTAGTCCTCAGTACATTGGACCTTACAGGATCGTACGTAAAGGAGGCCAGGTGGCTTATGAGTTAGATTTACCTTCAGATCTAGAGTCAGTCCATTCGGTTTCCATGTATCAATACTTTGCAAGTGTATTGGAGATCCTTCCGGAGTTGTACACATAGATAACGTTCAAATCACCAAACAATTATCCTACGAAGAAGTTCTCATTGCAATCCTAGATAGACAAGTTCGGAGACTAAGAACTAAAGATGTAGCTTCAGTTAAAGTTATATGGAGAAACAACAATACCGAAGAAGTGACTTGGGAAGCGGAGGAAGATACGAAGTCCAGGTATCTACATTTATTCCCACTCCCAGAGGAGGTTCAGACAGAGAAATCATTGTGTTCAGGTGCGTAATGCTTTCTTGGTCGTGTAGGGCCATTATTGTTATTGTTGTTGTGGCCCTGTGAGGCGTTGTATATTTTGGGTTCTTCTGGCAGGATGGTAGTGGTATAACTATAGGGGAAAACTCTACCGAAATTTTTGTAAGACCCTAAGAGTTTAACAATTGAGGACGAATGTTTCCAAGAGGGGAGAATGTTAGACCTCATATTTTTGTACGTTTGAGTTTGGCTGAGTACTAGTTGTCCTCGTTATGGGAAACCAAGTGATCTTAACATAAAGAATTTCATAATCATCATTAGATTGTTTTGCTCTTTCTGGTGCTGAATTTGGAGACTTCTTGGAGGTAAAGAAATTTCAAAATTAGAGTGATCCTTGTGGTTAAAGGTAAGATTATCACTTCATCTTCATATTTATAGTATTATTTGGCCTTTATACAAGTTTTGGGAAGGAGACCATGCGAAAGTAAAGTTTAATTGTGCTAGAACTTGTTCTTAGCTATGTTTGAGTCATGAATTGTTCTAGACTTGGTATGGTTGTAATGTTGTTGGGCTGGTTATGAAAATAGAGTTGTAGTATGAAGATGTTAGAGTGTTAAGTGAGTTGTGAAGAAGGAAAAGAACTAGTGGGGAGTTTGTGGTGCCAAAATATGTATAGGATCAAGTAAAACAAGTTACATGAAACTTATGCACATAAGATGTTTTTCAATATGTCTAAATGAGTTCCCTTATAAGTTATGAACCCACCAATGATACGGATACTTCATTTACTCGTAGAGCTTACGAGGACTCGTGGGATCCGTATACTAAGGAGACAAGGTATGTTTAGACTAACCTTTTCTTTCTTAAGGCGTGATTCCTTGTTGTGAACTTACACACAATATTCATAATACTCTTACTCCTAAAGAATACTTGAAGCTCATAATTCTCAAGGTTTGTATGATGTCATTGTTAAATGTCCTTCATGATGATGATGAGTTCATTTCTAGAGAATACAAAACCTTATGGTTTTTTATGTTCCCATGATATTATTGAGCTTGTGCCATGATTATTAGTTTTATTCATTGTTGTTGATCTCACCTTATGATAATTGTTCTTTCAAGGTGAGATATAGCGATGATAATGATTTCATAAGAAAAATCGGAGGCTTACCGACCTTACGTCACTACGATAGATTTATAACTTTCATTTGGGCTCTCATGCATGCTTTATATATATGTATTTATTTTCTCACACCGCACCGTGCTATAGTCAGACTGGCAAGCATGTAGATGTGCACACTACTGGAGTGGGCAGATTATGATTTTACCCCGAACGCGGGATGACATGATATACGGATCGGGCTGCACGTTCCTGTTACACCACTCGTTTTCGTAGTAGTAGAACCTATGGTTTTCTAGTCGGGTATGCCTTTGGAATAGAGACCCTAGCCCGAGTTTCGAAGATAGAAAGTGTCTAACCCAGTGTACAAGGGTACCAAAAGGTATTCCTGGCAATTTATAGAGTTAGAAGTTGAACGAATAGAATAGGCGCAACCTGAACTGAATCAGAGAAAATCTGAAGACACCAGTCATCGTCGACGGGTTGTCGACATGGTCGACGAACTGTTGATGTGCGGTGTCGACAGGGTTCCGCAGCCTTGCATCTGCCGGCGCAGGTCAACAGAGCAAGTCGATGGACCGCTCGACAGTCCGTCGACCCGCTCATCGAACCGGACCGCTGTAGCTTTTTGGCTTCCAAGTATAAATATGTGGTTCACGACCTTATTTCTTATTTTCCTCCATTCCAAATAAAAAAAAAATCCTAATATTTTCTCTCCCAATATTTTCCATCATTATTAGTGGAGATTTGGTAAGGTCCGAGCCCGTGAACCCGTGCTTGTCAAGAAGAAGGTTGTTCCTAGGGTTTCTTCAAGTTGTGAAGCTTAGGGGGTTAGAGTTGAAGTTGATCTTTGGAATCTTAGACCCCTCAAGGTATGTAAATGATTTCTACCCTTGTATTTGAATTTATTACCAAGAGTTTTAGTGATTTTAAGTAAAGAGAAGGTAATTGTGGAAGTAGTAAGTTGAAGAAGGGCAAGGTAGTGACTTGAGGCTATTCTAAGAGGTGATTGGGGAAAAATTTGAGTATATATTTATATATAAGCGTTGTTATTCTTTGTTGTGGTTAATGTTGGATTGAATGGGAAGTTGAAGAGTTGTAAGCTTACAAGGGAAATTATTGTCTATAATTCGTTAAGCTCATTATGCATTTAAAGATGGTTAGTAAGAGAGGCAAATAGCCTAATTAAGACCTATGTTATCTTAATTGTAGACTTGCAAGTTCGAGAGGTAGAAGTTGGACGGTTGGGTATACTTCAAGGTATGTTAAGGCTATCCTTTCTTTCCTTTGGCATGATCCTATGATATGAGCCAACGAGCGAGTAAGCGAGCTTCTATATTACCCTACTCTTAGAAGCATTCGGAGTACTTCAGTCTTTGATGTTCATGTACCTCGTTTATGATGATTTCTTCTGTTCATGGGTAGCTTTAGATATCTAGTTTTATGTATACAATTTATTCAAGCATTACATTCATTAAATATCCATGTACATTGACCCGTGACTAGAAGGTGTTATATACGCAAATATTATATATATATATATGTGTGTGGGGGGGGGTATGAGAAGAGAGATAGGCGTTATATACGCATTACCACCTGATCAACTGGTGCACATTGATGATGATACTGATGATATTGATTATGGCCACAGAGGAGCCGATATGATATGATGAGATGTCATAGAGGCTGTACAAGCGTTATACACGCACATATATCAGGTGTTATACACGTATATATATATATATATCGTGATGTATGACCTTCATTGCTAGGCATAGGCATGCATATTATATGCCCACAGTGGCATCATCAGTTATATAGATTCTTGCAGATACATACAGATACTAGTTCATACAAGTACATGTAGACAGTTATTTCAGCTTATGAGAGTTAAGATTTTACTCATGATTCTTATTTATATATGTTGTTATTATGCCTTACATACTCGGTACATTATCCGTACTTACTCCCTGTTGCTCGAGGGGCCGCGTTCATGCTCGCGCAGTACGAGGAGACGGACAGTTGTCCGGCTCGCAGACCTCTAGATGTAGCAGTGATCAGTGCGCTCTATTTGATCCGGAGATGAAGTCAGTTTTGATGTGCCACCCTTTTGAGATGTGTATGCAAATGGGTATGACGGGGCCCTATCCCGTCCTTTCTACAAAGCCTTTCATTCCGAGAGGTCTCACGTAACGGTTGTATGTATTAGTCGGATGATGTAATCTTGTCGGCTTCTATTCTTTTGTGTACGGTATATGTAGCAGCCCAGGGGCCGTCGGGCATCGTTCTTCGATGTCTGTGTATGTATGCAGATTGTACAGAGTTTTGATATTTCCCTTTTATGAGATCAGTTTATGCCATTATGGGCCCTTGATGTTTAGTAAGATTCAGATATGAGTATAGGGGTATTTGGTCCTAGAGGTCAGATGCTCGTCACGACTCATCGGCTTGGGTAGTGACAGAAGTGGTATCAGAGCAGTTCCGTCCTGGAGTTGTCTATAAACGGTGTTTAGTAGAGTCTTGTTTATGAGCGTGTTGTGCACCACACTTATGAACAGGATGCTACAGGACATTTAGGATGATGTCATTCCTTCTCTCTTAGATTATGCGATAGAGCCATGTGTTAAGCGTTCGCTTCTGATGAATTGTTTTGATTTCAGCGATGCCCCTCAAGAAAGTTACAGCTGCACAGAAGGGTAATAGAGCAGTCAGTGAGGTCACTAGCCGTACTCTATGGGCCACGAGGGCCTACAATGAGATTTAGAGTGAGGGGCCGTCTGAGACATCACATACCACGCCCCCAGCACCTACCCCAGTTCCTCAGCCGGATACACAGGGCTAGGATGTATGGGATGTTGTACGGTTGTTGGCCATATTAACAGCTGCCCAGGCTCAGCGGCAGGGAGTTGGTGTTGACCAGGCAGATAGGACTGGTAGTTCGAGGGTTAAGACCTTCCTTGGGTTAGGTCCTCTAGAGTTTTCTGTGATAAAGCAAAATATGGACCCCCAGGATTTTATTGATGGTATGCAGAGGACTTTGAGGGTTATGCACGCGGATGAGGTCGAGTCTGTGGAGTTGGCTTCATATAGGCTTTGCGATATTGCAGTACAGTGGTATCAAAATTGGGAGTTATCTAGGGGAGAGAATGCCCCTGCAGCTATTTGGTGAGAGTTCTCAGATGCTTTTATTCACCATTATTTACCTCCTGAGGTCAGGCGAGCCCGAGCAGACAGGTTCTTATGTATTGAGCAGGGCAGTATGAGTGTCCAGGAGTATTGCGTGTATTTTTATTCTATGGCCAGATATGCTCCACCTATGGTGGCTGAGATGGAGGACAGGGTTCATCATTTTGTGGCCGATTTAGGGCTGCATTTGATAGATTCTTATACAACTGCTGCACTACAGCTAGGCATGGACATCTCCCGTATACAGGCATATGCACAGAATTTGGAGAACCTCAAGCGTCAGCGAAGGACAGACCGTGACCGGGGTCATGGCAAGCGGGCTAGATCTTTAGATATTGGGGGTGAGTCTAGGGGAGGACAGAGACAGCAATATCCCTGATATCCTTTCCATTCAGTAGGGAGTGCATCTCCATGATTTCCAGGTTCGAGGTTTGATCGGTCTTCTTATTCCAGAGCAGGCCAGAATTTTAGAGCATCAGGCTCTCAGTACCGACCAGAGTCAGGACAAGTGAGGCCACCATAGCCGCGGTATGCTCAGTGTGGTAGGCTACACGCTGGGCAGTGTCGATTAGGGTTGGATGGTTGCTATGATTGTGGGCAGCCATGCCACAGGATGAGGGAGTTCCCGATAGGGGTTGGTACAGGTATGGTTCAGCCTACAGGGTCTGTGGCTGTCTCTTCTTCTGCAGTGCGCCCTTCAGGGCAAGTTTTTTAGACGCCAGCCTGGCGAGGTAGAGGGAGAAGTGGAGCATCCAGCTCGAGCGGTCCTCAGCACCGCGTGTATGCATTGGCTGGTAGACAGGGCCGCGAGACGTCTCCTGATGTTATTATAGGTATATTATCAGTTTCCTCCTATGTTGTTTATACACTGATTGATCCATGTTCCATTTTATCATATGTTACGCCTTTTATTGCCGGTAAGTTTGGGATAGAGCCCGAGTTGATTAAACCTTTTGAGGTGTCTACACCAGTTTGTGATCCGGTTATAGCTAGGCGAGCATACCAGGGCTGTGTTTATGACCGCCATACCATAACAGATCTGATTGAGTTAGATCTAATTGATTTAGATATAGTTTGTGACCGCCATACCGTAGCAGATCTGATAGAGTTAGATATGATTGATTTTGATGTTATTATGGGCATGGACTGGTTGGCTTCTTGTTATGCTAATGTTGATTGTAGAGCAAAGATGGTTCGATTACAGTTTCCAAGTGAGCCAGTCCTAGAGTGGAGGGGCAATGCTGCTTCGCCTAGGGGTAGGTTTATTTCCTACCTTAAGGCAGAGAAGATGATTAGAAAAGGGTATATTCTTCACCAAGTTCGAGTTCAAGATATGCAAGCAGAGTCGCTGACTCTTTAGTCTGTTCCTGTGATTAATGAGTTCCCAGAAGTGTTTCCAGATGAGCTTCCAGGCATTACCCCAGAGAGGGAGATTGATTTCACTATTGACTTATTGCCCGACACTCAGCCTATCTATTCCTCCTTATAGGATGGCACCTGTGGAGTTGAAAGAATTGAAGGAGCAATTGAAAGATTTGCTTGAGAAGGGCTTTATTAGGCCTAGTACATCGCCGTGGGGAGCGCCGGTGTTATTTGTAAGAAAGACGGATGGCTCTTTGCGAATGTGTATTGATTATAGGAAATTAAATAAAGTGACTGTAAATAATAAGTATCCGTTCCCGAGGATCGATGATTTATTCGATTAGTTGCAAGGCGCTAAATATTTCTCGAAGATAAACTTGAGATCAGGATATCACCAGGTCAGGGTAAAGGAAGAGGACATTCCGAAGACGGCATTCCGGACTAGATATGGCCATTATGACTTTCGTGTTATGTCGTTCGGGCTAACTAATGCCCCTGCCGTATTCATGGATTTAATGAATCATGTATTCAGGCCCTTTCTAGATTTGTTCGTGATTGTGTTCATAGATGATATTCTGGTTTATACGCCGTCAGAGGCTGATCATGCAGAACATCTACGGACAGTGCTTGGAATTCATCGAGGTAGAGAGTGGTATGCCAAGTATTCCAAGTGTGAGTTCTGGTTGAACTCTGTGGAATTTCTGGGTCACATTATTTCAGAAGAAGGCATTAGAGTGGATGCCCAAAAGATTGAGGCTGTGAAGAATTGGCCAAGGCCCATGGCACCAACAGAGATACGTAGTTTCTTGGGCTTGGCAGGTTATTATAGAAGGTTTGTAGAAGGATTTTCCTCTCTTTCAGCCCCATTGACTAAGTTGACTCAGAAATCAGCTAAGTTCCAATAGACAGATGCTTGCGAGCAGAGTTTTCAGACGTTGAAGGATAAGTTGACTTCAGCACCAGTTTTGACTCTTCCAGAAGGAACAAATGGCTATGTAGTATATTGTGATGCTTCAGGTGTTGGATTGGGCTGTGTGTTGATGCAGCACGATAAGGTTGTTGCTTATGCTTCTAGACAGTTGAAGAAGAACGAGAAGAATTATCCAACCCATGATCTTGAGTTAGCGGCAGTGATTCATGCTTTGAAAATATGGAGGCACTACTTATACGGTGTCCATGTTGATATCTATACTGATCATAAGAGTCTCCAGTACATTTTTAAGCAGAAAGATTTGAATTTATGCCAAAGGCGATGGCTAGAGTTGCTAAAGGATTATAATATGGATATTTTGTACCATCCTGGGAAAGCTAATGTAGTAGCCGATGCCCTTAGTCGTAAATTCATGGGTAGCTTGTCATATGTGTCACACCCCGATCTCACTAGGGTGTGATGGGCACCCGACCCCGTAACCGGAGCCGAGCGAACCCACTGACTCTTACTACGTACTGATTTTTTTTTTTTGAATCTCTACGTCAAGTATACATAATAAGATTGCTGAAACATTTTTTTTTTTTGCTTTTAAATCAAATAAAATATGTAACTGTACAAAACTTGTATCATAATACAAACTGACTCCCGAAACCCACGACTGTGTCTGCAAAGTCTCTAACTTCAAACAAGGCATCATGGCATAGCACGCTGACTCGGCGACACTCCAGAACAAATGGAGTTTGCCAACTTCGCCGGGAACATCTTCTATAATGGCGTCTGATCATCTGGGTGTACCTGCGCGGCATGAAACGCAGCCCCCGAAGAAAAGGGGTCAGTACGAGCATTGTACTGAGTATGTAAGGCATGAATAGTAACATAATAGGAGATATAGCGATGAGTAGCAACATAGTAAAATCTGTACTCAAGTGTAATAACAGAATGGAACTGTAAAACATATCATGTGCTGTAAACGTAGTCTGTACGTCTGAGTGCCTCTTAAGGCGGAATTATGCATGCTCACTTTTACCGTTAAATATACATGCATCCATAACCGGTCTGACTTACATAATATCATTAGCCCGCGTCCGGGCCTCCCGCGTCCGGGGTAAATATCTCTTGCAGCGCCACTAGTGGGGATCGTGCCCGGCCAAATAGGCCAGTGTAATCATACGCCGCCCACTACGCTTACCGCAGTGGTGGTCATGCCCGGCCCTCTAGGCCAGTGTAGTCATGGTAGTCGTGCCCGGCCCTCTAGGCCAGTGTAGTCAGGTGCTGCCCACTACGCTTACCGCAGTGGTGGTCATGCCCGACCCTCTAGGCCAGTGTGACATCCATCATGAGCATGCATTGGAGCCCAATCAAAAGCTATAACTTTATCGGAGTGACGTAAGGTCGGAAACCTCCGATTACTTTATGGAATAGTCATGGGCGCTTTGTTTCACCTTGAAGGAACAATTATAAGGCGAGGCCATCAATCAAGGATAACACCACGGGAAAACATAAAACAGGATCATAACCTATCATTTCACATACTTGGAAACCTTTAAATTAGTCATTATCTAAAAATAGCTTAACATTTCATATCGTCATATTCGTAGTGAGAACATATCCATGACACATTCGCCATATACTTTTTCTCATATCTGGCATCATCATTATCATCATAGAACCATAGTCGTCGTTTTAGTCATTAAGACCTTTAATATTGTAAAACTTGGTTTTTGGAGAAAAATGAATATTTTAGAAAACATTTATAAACTTTCAAGAAGAAAAATCGTGCTTTGAAATCATAACTTCTAACCTTTGAAAATAAGGACATTATGGGAGCGTTTATAAGACTACATCATTTGATTCATGCCATAGAAAGAAAAGGGCTTAGCCTTAACATACCTGCGCCGCGCCTTACTAGCTACGCTTGTTCGTCCAAACTTGATAGTCTACATGCAAGAGAGTTCATCCATTCATTAGTTTCATTATCATATACTTGCCTTAACCTTTCAAACGCATTCACTTATATTCGCCGGAATTTCATAAAGACCTCCCTTTATAAACATACCACCCCCGAGAATCTAACTCGGCCAAATTTTAATCAACGACATCCCGGGAATTCAACCCGGCCAAACCAACAACAATTCCACAATTATTCTAGCAACACTTCAACATTCAATTCAATTCAATTCAATTCGCATAATATTCCGTCGAATCAATCGACATACTACTTCACCCGAAACCTTCAAATTTAACAACAACCATACATTTCATTATCATCTATATTCATTAACTTCAACCACATTCTTCATTCAACGTCACATAATCCATAACGACAACAACTAGAATATCGAATTACATCAATTGACACTAACTTACCAAAACACCTATTTCGACCATAATCACTCCTTACATGTCTTCATGCATTTTCATCCATCTCTATACAATATAACAACAACATAACAACCAAAGTACTAAATAGAATTGCTTCATTTTCTTCTACACCACAAAAGGACCACACGGCCAACACCATAAACACCCAACTCATGGTTTTCATTCATTTTACATTATGGAATTCACAACACAACAATCAAACTTCTAAAATAAAATTAATTCATCATTTCTACATAACACCACCATATTCGGCCATCACATTGGCACATGCATGTTCATGCATTTTTATCCATTTCTATATATTACAACAACAACCAATACACTACATAAAATTTGCTCATCATTTGCAACATATATACACATGGTCATATACTACATTCATATACAACTTCCATGTTTTTCATGAATTTCACTCATTTCTATACATTCCAACAACAACTAACATACTACATATATTTAATTCATCCATCCTACACAACATCCATGCACACACGGCCACATATTTATATACACAATCACCATGCAAACTTCCATATTCTTATGAATTCTATCCATTTCTCCATATCACAACATATACCAAGCATCCATAACATACAAAAGAAGATGAAACCTTACCTTTTCCTTTAACTTTCTTCTTGGTTTAGGGTTGGTACATGACACCAAGGAGTGTTCTTCTTGCTTCAACACTTACTCCATGTTGTAGAGGACCTTCCATTAGGTAGAAAGGCTAGAAGAAATTAATTTTTCTTGGACATCTTCTTGCTCCCAAAATTTTGGCCACCATGGCCGAACCCCTTCTCCTCTCTTTTTTTTTTTTTTGTTCTTTCTTTCTCTCCAATTTCTTGAATTAAAAGATATATATATATATATATATATATATATATATCTCTTCCAAGTCATGTGAGGGGCACATGCCCTCTCTCTCCATTTTTCTAGACTTTTCCTTTTCTTTTCTTGAGATTTTTCTAAAATAAAAGATGACTTCTTTGTCATCTTTTTTTATTCTTTTTCTCCTCTTTTTTTTCTAGACTTTTCTTCCTTTTTCTTGAAATTTTCTTAAATCAAAAGATGACCAATATCTTGCCATGTACACTTTGGTCCATATTTATTCATCACATGGCCAATATGGCCCTTCATGAAGTTTCTTGAACACCTTGTGAAATTTCCATTTTGCCCCTAGCCTTTCACATTATTCCCATGATGCCACTTTGTGAATTTCCTTTTTCACCCTCGACCTTTCTCAATATTCCATATCAACAATATTCCTAAATGATATTAATAACCCACATGCGCATTAAAATAGTTTTGGAAAACAATCTTACCTTCCACATTCCACGACTTCTCCGAAATGTACGAGCGCACGAAATACGGGCTATAACAATATGTACCACCACAGAAAAGAGAAATGGTCTGTGAAGTTCATCAATTAGCTATCCTCGGAGTTCGATTGATAAATTCAGGTGATGCAGGGGTTACTGTTCAAGACATAGTGGTGTCATCTTTGGTAGTAGAGATAAAGAAGCGTCATTATGAGGATTCTGTCATAGTTCATTACCGAGATACAGCACCTCAGAAAGAAAAGACACCCTTTGTGATTACAGGTGATGGAGTACTCAGGTATTGAGGTAGATTATGTGTTCCTAATGTTGCAGGACTTCGTCAGTAGGTTATGAGGGAAGCACATCACTCTCGCTATTCTATTTATCTGAGCTCAACAAAGATGTACCATGATCTCAAAGAAGTTTATTGGTGGGATGATATGAAAAGAGATATAGCAGAATTTATTTCTCAGTGTCCAAATTGTCAGCAGGTCAAAATAGAGCACCAGAAGCCAGAAGGTCTGTTGTAGGCTATGGATATTCCGACATAGAAGTGGGAGGTAATTAATATGAATTTTATTACAGGGTTGCCCCGTAATCAGTGGAAGTGTGATTCGATATGGGTCATAGTTGATAGGCTTACAAAGTTAGCTCATTTTCTGCCAGTCAGAACTACTTGTGCAGCTGAGGATTACGTGAAGCTTTATCTTAAGGAGATTATATGACTTCATGGTGTTCCTACAGCCATTATTTCAGATAGGGGAGCACAGTTCACAGCTAAATTCTAGAAGTCTTTTTAGCAGGGATTGGGGACTCAGGTAAGTATTAGTACTGTATTTCACCCCCAGACAGATGGACAGGCAGAGCGTACTATACAGACACTTGAGGATATTCTTAGAGCTTGTGTGCTTGACTTCCAAGGTAGCTGGGAGGATCATTTGCCTATTATCGAGTTTGCCTATAACAACAGTTCCCATTCCAGTATTCAGATGGCTCCGTATGAGGCCTTATATGGGCAGAGATGTTGGTCGCCCATAGGATGGTTTGATGTCGGGGAGAATCAGTTAGTAGGCCCAGACTTAATTCAGCAAGCAGTTGATAAGGTGAAAGTGATTAGAGAGAGATTGCTAACAGCTCAGAGTCGACAAAAATCCTATGCGGATAATCGGCGACGCAAGCTAGAGTTTGAGATAGGCGATTGGGTTTTCCTGAAAGTTTCTCCTATGAAGGGAGTGACGAGGTTTGGCAAGAAGGGTAATTTGAGCCGTCGATATATTGGGCAGTATAAGATCATTCGTACTGTGGGCATGGTGGCATATGAGCTAGAATTGCCTTCTGAGTTAGAGTCGGTACATCCAGTATTTCATGTATCTATGCTTCGTAAATGTATCGGAGATCCTTCAAGAGTGGTACCAGTGGATGATATCCAGGTGACCGAGCAGTTATCATACGAAGAAGTTCCAGTGGCTATATTGGACAGGCAGGTCCGTCGGTTGCGAACCAAGGATATAGCCTCCGTTAAAGTCTTGTGGAGGAATAAGAATGTTGAGGAAGTGACTTGGGAAGCGGAAGAGGCAATGAAGCCTAAGTACCCGTATTTGTTCCCAGCAGTATAGGAGGTTCAGTCTGAGGCATCATCGCCCCCAGGTATTATCTCATTTCAGTTATTGTGATTGGTCACGTAAGCCTATGAAATTGTATGTTGTAATATGTGGCCCTGTATGGCATTATTTTGGCTTGCTGTGTGCAGGACGGAATGGTATAAGTACAGGGGATACTCTACCGAAAATTTTATAACTCAGGATTGTTCGAACATTCGAGGACGAATGTTCCTAAGGGGGGAATAATATTACACCCCTCGTTTTCGTAGTAGTAGAAACTATGATTTCCTAATCGGGTATGCCTTTGGAATAGAGACCCAATCCCGAGTTTTGAAGATAGAAAGTGTCTTACCCCGTGTACAAGGGTACCAGTAGTTATTCCTGGCAATTTACAGAGTTAGAAGTTGAACGAATCGAATCGGCGTGATCTGAACTGAATCAAAGAAAATCTACAGACCCTAGTCATCATCGACGGGTCATCGACATGGTTGACGAACCGTCAATGTACGGTGTTGATAGGGTTTCGCAGCCTTGCATTTGCAGGCGCAGGTCGACGGAGCAAGTGGACGGATCGTCGACCCGCTCGTTGAACCGGACCGCTGTAGCTTTTTGGCTTTCAAGTATAAATATGTGGTTCACGACCTTATTTCTTATTTTCCTCTATTCCAAATAAAAAAAAACCTAATATTTTCTCTCCCAATATTTTTCGTCATTATTAGTAGAGATTTGGTAAGGTCCGAGCCTGTAAACTCGTGCTTGTCAAGAAGAAGATTGTTCCTAGGGTTTTTTCAAGTTGTGAAGCTTAAGGGATTGGAGTTAAAGTTGGTCTTTGGAATCTTAGACCCCTCAAGGTATGTAAATGATTTCTACCCTTGTATTTGAGTTTATGACCATGAGTTTTAGTGATTTTAAGTAAAGAGAAGGTAATTGTGGAAGTGGTAAGTTGATGAAGGGCAAGGTAGTGACTTGAGGCTATTCTAAGAGATGATTGGGGATAAATTTGAGTATATATTTATATGTTATTGTTGTTGTGGTTAATGTTGGATTCAATGGGAAGTTGAAGAGTTGTAAGCTTAAAAGGGAAATTATTGTCTATAACTCGTTAAGCTCTTTATGCGTTTAAAGATGGTTAGTAAGGGAGGCAAATAGCCTAATTAAGACCTATGTTATCTTAATTGTAGACTTGCAAGTTCGAGAGGTAGAAGTTGGATGATTGGGTATACTTCAAGGTATGTTAAGGCTATCCTTTCTTTCGTTTGGCATGATCTTATGATATGAGCCAACGAGCAAGTAAAAGAGCTTCCATATTACTCTACTCTTAGAAGCATTAGGAGTAATTCAGTATTTGATGTTCATGTACCCCGTTTATGATGATTCTTTCTGTTCATGGGTCCATCTTTAGATATCCAGTTTTATGTATATAGTTTATTCGCATTACATTCATTATATATCCATGTGTGACCGTGACCGAAGGCGTTATATACGCGAATATTATATATATATATATATATATATATATATATGTGTGTGTGTGTGTGTGTGTGTGTGCGTGCGTGTGGGGGGGGGTATGAGAAGAGAGATAGGCGTTATATACGCATTACCACCTGATCAGCTGGTGCACATTGATGATGATACTGATGATAATGATTATGGCCACAGAGCAGCCAATATGATATGATGAGATGCCATAGAGGCTTTACAGGCGTTATACACGCATATATATCTTGATGTATGACCTTCATTACTAGGCATAAGCATGCATATTATGCGCCCATAGTGGCGCCATCAGTTATATAGATTCATGCAGATACTTACAGATACTAGTTCATACAAGTACATGCAGACAGTTAATTTAGCTTATGAGTTTAGATTTTACTCATGATTCTTATTTATATATGTTGTTCTTATGCCTTACATACTCAGTACATTATCCGTACTAACTCCCCGTTGCTCGGGGGGCTGCGTTAATACCCGCAGGTATAGGTAGACAGACAGGTGGTCCAGCTCAGTAGGACCTCTCGATCTAGCAGTGGTCAGTGCGCTCCATTTGATCCAGAGCTGCAGTCTGTTTTGGTATGCCACCCTTTTGAGATGTGTATGCATATGGGTATAACGGGGCCCTGTCCCATCCTTTCTACAGCTTTCATTCTAGTAGAGGTCTGTAGATAGTTGTATGTATTAGTCAGATGATGTAGCATTGTCGGCTTCTATTCTTTTGTGTACAATATATGTAGCAGCCTAGCTTGCTTGCACTGTTCTTCAGCATGTCAGTGTATATATGCAGATTGTATAGAGTTTTGACGTGTCCCTTTTATGAGATCATTTTATGCTATTATTGGCCCTTGATGTTTATAAGATTCAGATATGAGCATAGGAGTGTTTGGTCGCTAGAGGTTAGACGCTCGTCACGACTCATCGGCTTGGGTCATGACAGTTCCGCAACAGTAACACTTATATTATGTATGTATGAAAATGTTTTTTTTAAAGCTAAGCATGCATGATATCCGCCTTAAGAGGCACACAGATGTACAGGTTATTTCACCTGTCTCACACTTCTTTCATACTTTTATTATGTTGTTATTCATGCCATACATACTCAGTATATTATTTGTACAAACGTCCTTTTGTTATGAACGCAGCGTTCATACCCGCCGGTAGACAGGGAGATGGACCAGACCCCTAGGTTGCTTCATCAGCGACATTACAGGAGCGCTCCATTTGTTCTGGAGCTACATTTTAGCCGGTACTATTCTTTTGTGCATATATGGGCATGGCGGGGTCCTTTCCCGTCCTCAGGATTCTATGCACCCCATGTAGAAGCTCTTAGGCAGATGCATATAGTTAGATATTCTATAACTTCATCAGTTCATATTTTTGTATAACCTAATCGGTATGCATGACTGCTATCGCGAGCCAGCCACGGCGGTTAGCTGACTGCTATGGTGGCTAGTCACTAAAACACTCAATCCGCTATAGCCATTGGTCCCTATGCTATGGTAGGATCGCCACGGCCGTTTTGGTGCCGCTACGGCGAATACACCAAATTAAAAAAATTTCTAGTTTTTGACCAATCTCAACCCAAAATTCGACTATCACCAGGGCCCCACATGTCACGCCCCGAACCATATCCTAGGCGTAACACGACACTCGGTGCCTAACTGCATGTGATCGACTGAACCCATAGGCTGGATGAATCAACATGTGATATCAAAACATGCAATAATAAGGAAATTAGATTAACACAAGTTGATCTATCAAAAGTCTGACTGAAAATATATTAAATGCGAAAATACTCTTTAAAGTCTGAAACATCTAAATAAATAGCCAACAAGGCCAACACATAAAAGTCTGCTAATATCTGACTGACTGAACTATGTCTATGAAGTCTCTACGATTACTGAAAAGATAACTGTATAAGACTGGACAGACTGAAAGTACGATAACCCCCGAAGGAACTGGGGTTCACCAAATAGCTAATACGAGCGGTCCTAGTTAGCTGGATCGTTAACCTGTATATCGTTTCCTGCATCTCCCCAAGCAATAAAAAGGGACATCAGCACATTTGAATTGTACTGGTATGTAAAGCAACTGAAAGAAGAAATATAAGTACTGAAACTGAAACTAAACTAAACAGGAAAGAAAGAATCTGAAGTACTCCCTGTTCTGAACGAAGAATCATCCGTATGACTGTAAATATAAACTGTGGCCTAAGGCCCAAATAATGTGCACAGAACTGTGGCCTCAGGCCCAAGCAATACGTATGCATAAACTGTGGCCTAAGGCACAAAAATACAGATATAGGTGCTCAACATTAAACAATTTACAAGACTGAGACTGGCTATGACTGGTAGTATGATAACTTTTTCTGATTATGGGACTTAAATAAATAACTGTTTATCTACTAACTGAGACTCATGTGATGTCAATACACAAGTCTATAATGTAGAGATACTGAGTTGAAGATATTCAAAGTGATCACCATGAATGAATTATGAAACTATAATCCTAGAAGATAGCAGTTCTACTACTATTCAAGAAATTGGGGCTAAACTGTATTCTGAGTCAAATTACTGATAAGCATGTAGAATGGGGCGTAGGGAGGATCATAAACATTCCGAAACATAGATAGCCTCACATACCTTAGCTGCTTCACAATCCACATTAAAAGTTTGAACTTTGAGAAGAATCACAAAAGCTTGTTTCTCAAACCTTTAACATGGGTTTTCTTGAAAACTCTAGGTTAAGAATAATGATTCCCTAATTAGGTTAGATGAACACATGATTTAATCCATTTGGAATAGGTTAGGATAGCTTATCTTAGTGTTGTTGGTAACGGAGGAGAAGAACAGGTCGTTTTAGGGTTTAGGGACTTGTAAAAATAAAAATTAGGACTGGAACCAAGTATTTATTAGTTCCGGTGCAGATTTAGTTTTACGGACTGAATTACGATCAATAATTCAAATTACGATCATTAATTCTTGGACAGTAATTTTCGATGTCTCAAAATAGAGTGCCCAGCTAAACACTTCTTCAATTACGGTCATAAATTACGGCCCGTAATTCAAATTACGGTGCGTAATTCCTGACCGTAATTTTCCATGTCAAAAACCAGTGACCAAATCAATAATTATGGACCAGGTTAAGGTCTATATCTCAAGTTATGGCCCATAATTCTTGGCGTAAAACTACATCTGCTGAACTGTAGCAAAAATTCCAACTCCAACATTCTTTATCTGATTTTCTAAGTCTAAAATCATGGTCAAAGCTTAAGTTAAAAGTATGAGATGTTACAATATCTTCCCCTTGGGATATTCGTCCTCGAATGATGGGTTCTGGTAAGGAGTGGGCTACTGAGACGCGTGTACACTAACTAATATGAACACGTGAAAACTGAACTGAAAGGGATACTAAACTGATTAGCTTGCTTAACTGGACAGCTACTGAACTGACTGAAAGAACACTGGCCTGAGTGACTACTAAACTGACTGAATATTGGAAAGACATAGAGACTATAGAATGTGAAATTTGAATGGGAAGGTAAATTACCTTCAACATTTTCTGCTGATTGTTCAAAGAGATGGGGATATCTGGACTTCATGTCCTCTTCTTCTTCCCACATAGCTTCTTCAACTTTCTGACTCCTCCATAAACCCTTTACTCGGGCAACTTCTTTCGTTCTCAACTTGCAAACTTGATGATCAAGGATTTTCATTGGGGCTTCTTCGTAAGTGAAGCTATCATTGACTATTATGCTATCGCCTCAGACAACCAACGAGGGTTCACCCAAGAACTTTCTCAACCTGGACACATGGAATACTGGGTGCACAGCAACAAAGTCTTGCGGCAACTCAAGCTCATAAGCCATTTGACCAACCGTTCGCAGAATTCTGTATGGTCCAATATAGCGGGGACTAAGCTTCCCCTTCTTTCCAAACCTCATGACATCCTTCATAGGTGAGACCTTAAGAAACACCCAATTATTAACTTGAAACTCTAAGTCCCTCTGTCTCATATCTGTGTAAGACTTCTGGTGACTCTGAGCCATTTTCAACCGCTCCTAAATTAACTTGACTTTCTCCATAGCTGATAGACTAAGTCTGGTCCTAACAACTCTGCTTCACCAACCTCAAACCAACCAATTGGTGATCTACATCTGCGCCCATACAAAGCTTCATACGGTGACATCCCAATACTAGCATGGTAACTATTATTATAAGAAAAGTCAATAAGAGGCAAGTGATCATCCCAATTACCTTTGAAATCAAAGACACATGCTCTCAACATAACTTTAAGTGTCTAAATAGTACGCTCTGCCTAACCATCTGTCTGAGGGTGAAAAGCTATACTGAGATTAACTTTTGTACCCAATCCTTTCTGAAAGGATCTCCAAAAATATGTTGTGAACTGGGCACCATGATCTGAAATAATGGACACTGGAGTCCTATGAAGTCTGACAATTTCACAAAGATACAACTTGCAATAGCCCTTCGTTGAATCTGTTATCTTAACTGGTAAGAAGTGCGCTGACTTCGTAAGTCTATCTACAATCACCCAAATTGAATCACGCCTCCTAGCTGGATAAGGTAAACCTATTATGAAATCCACATTTATCATCTCCCACTTCCAAATGAGAATCTTAATATTCTGAGCCAAGCCACCAAGCCTCTGGTGTTCGGCTTTCACTTCCTGATAATTTAGAGACTTAGCCACAAAATCTGCTACATTCTTTTTCATATCATTCCACCAATAAATCTCTTTACAATTATGATACATTTTCGTTGAACCTGGTGAATAGAATACCTGGAATGGTGAGCATCTGACATGATTCGCACTTTGAGTCCATCTACAACTAGAATACATAATATGCCGTGGTATCTCAAGGTACCATCATCTCTCCCTTATTCAAAAGCTATCATCTTATACTTGTGAATCTCCTATTTCAGCTGCAACAAGTAGGGATCCTTATACTGCTTCTCCTTAACTTCAACAACTAGGGAGGAAAGAGATCTATTCTGAACACCAACATCGCCATCCTCGGAGTCCAAAAGTCAAACTCCAAGGCTGGCCAAACAGTGAACTTCCTTGGTCATAACCCTTTTATCTCCATCAACAGGAGCTAAATTTCCCATGTAACGCCAACTAAGAGCATCAACCACTACATTTGCCTTTCCTGTATGATAGAGAATATCCACATCAAAGTCCTTAAGCAATTCGAGCCATCTTCTATGCCTAAGATTCAACTCTCTTTGCTTGGAAATGTACTGCAGGCTTTTATGATAGGTGAAAATATCCACATGCACTCCATACAAGTAGTAACGCCATATCTTAAGCATAAAAACCATAGCCGCCTATTCTAGATCATGCGTCGGATAATTATTTTCAAGAGCCTTAAGCTGTCTAGATGGATAAGCCACAATTTTACCATGCTTCATTAGAACACATCCGAGACCAATTCCCGAAGCATCACAATATACTACGAACCTTTTGGTTCCTTCAGGTAGCGTCAACACTGAAGCAGAAGTCAATCTTTTCTTCAACTATTCGAAACTATGTTCACATGCATCTGAGCATTGAGATTTGACTTTCTTCTGAGTCAACTTAGTCAACGGAGCTAAGATAGAGGAAAATCCCTCTACAAAACGTCTGTTATAGCATGCCAGACCCAAGAAACTTCTGATATCTGATGCTGAGGTGGGTCTGGGTTAGTTTTTGACAACATCAATTTTCTGAAAGTCCATTTTTTAACACCTTCGCCTGAAATCACATGGCCTAAGAATGCCACTGACTTTAGCCAAAACTCGCACTTTGAGAATTTTGCATAAAGCTCGTGATCCTTGAGTGCCTGCATTACTATTCTGAAATGCTATGTATGTTCAGCCTCACTACGGGAATATACCATAATATCATTAATAAATACAATGATGAATAAGTCTAGATACGGCTTAAAGACCCTGTTCATATGATCTATGAAAGCTGCTGGTGCATTCGTCAACCCAAAAGACATGATAAGAAATTCAAAATGACTGTAGCGGGAAAACAGTCTTAGGAATATCAACTTCCTTAACCTTTAGCTGATGGTAGCTTGATCTGAGGTCAATCTTGGAATAAAACTAAGCACCCTGAAGTGGATCAAACAAGTCGTCTATTCTGGGAAGAGGATACTTGTTCTTAATTGTGACTTTGTTCAACTGGCGATAATCTATTCACATAAGTACGGATCCATCTTTCTTTCGGACAAACAAAATCGGTGCACCCCAAGGTGAGATACTTGGCCTTATAAATCCCTTCTCAAGGAGATCTTTCAACTGAACTTTTAGCTCTTTCAATTCTACTGGGGCCATTCTATACGGTGGAATAGGCATCGGCTTAGTGCCGAGGAGTAGGTCAATCCCAAAGTCAATTTTCCTATCAGGAGGAACTCCGGGTAGATCATCTGGAAAGACTAATAGAACTCACTGAAAGCTGGTACCGACTGGAGAGTCGGAGTTTGGGCATCTGTATCCCCGACTCGAACTAAGTGGTAAATATACCCCTTGGAAATCATCTTTTTGTGGCTCTAAGATAGGAAATAAATCTACCCCTAGGTACTCTTTGAATTACCATTCCATTCTATAAATTCATCAGGAAAATCGAAGGTTACTGCTTTGGTTCTACAACCCACTGAGGCATAACAAGACTCTAACCAATCCATACCCATGATTACATCAAATTGTACCATCTCTAATTCTATTAAGTCTGCTATGGTACTACGGTAGTAGATTAATATTGGGCAACCCCTATTGATACGTCTACCTATACCTGATTCCCCAACTGGTGTGGCTACTTCAAAGGGTTCATGTAACTTTTTGGGTTTTATCCCAAATTTCTTAGCAATATAAGGGGTTACATAAGATAGAGTGGATCCTGGGTCTATGAGAGCAAAAGCATTGAAGGTGAAGACTGTTAGCATACCTATGACAATATCACCACGAGTCTCTATATCCTGACATCCTGAGAGTGCATACAGATGGTTCTGACCGCCACCCGTATTTCCAGACTTTACTGCCCCACGGCTGTTACACCTCGAAAAATTCCATGTCGTTGCATAGTAAATGGACTAACGCCAGGTAAGGAGTATGCGATGTATCTATAAGTAAGAAAAGTTATTTAAGGGTTCTAATTAAGATTCCAAAGACGTCGGAAGTTAGAAGAGAAAGTTCCTTAAGGAAGGCAAAGCATATGTTGTGTTTTGGAAAAAAGTTTCGTAAAGTACCGAGCTAATGTTGACTTAATGATGTCTTAAGGAAGAGTTATAATGATCCTTAGATTGGTAAAGAAGTGTTAAACAAGTGTCAAGAAGGTTCCAGAAGGATTGGAGATCAAACGAACGACGGAAACAATTTTCGGGATGTGGGGTTATACGACCGCTTATACGGTCCGTATAACATTATACGGTCCATATAATGGTCCGTATAGCACCCAGAAGAAATATGGTTTCTCTGATGGTGAAGTACGGTCACTTATACGGACCGTATAATGTTGTACGGACCGTATAAGTGTCCGTAGAACACCCGACGGGCTGAGTTAAGTTCAAGTATTTAAATGTGATCCCACTTCACTAATTTCATCTCCCACACTTCTCCATCTCTCTCAAGGATTATAGAGAGCTCCACACACTTATCCTACAAGAATTCAAGAGAAACTAATGATCAACTTCATCAAACCAAGAGAATCAACTGCAAGAAACTTATTAGGGTTCATCCAAGACAAGAAATCTCATTGGAGGTGGAACTAGGGTTTTGCTCAAGTGAAGTGTTTCCACTCAAAGCTCATTACTACTCAATCAAAGGTAAGTTTTATGATCATTCCATGTTGTTTAAAGTATTGAGAGGTTAAAAGACTTAGATTATGAAAGGAGGTGGATGATGGGTCATAAATATAAGGATGGTGGCACTTTTGAGTAGTAGCTTAGAATGAATCATGATTCTTGACATGTTGTAATTATAAATATGTTACAAATGACATTAATAACATGGGGAAACATTATATAGGGGTGAACGTAATATTGTACTATGACCATGATTATGGATGATTTGAAGTGGAATTGGGAGATTTGGATAATGTAGGTGAATGAAGATTGTTGCTTATGATATTATGAATGTTATTATTGACGTTGGGAGTTGATATATGATATGGAGAGAGTGGTATAAATAAAGGAGATGCTGCCAAATTTTTCTCTAGCTTTAGTTCAAGTGTGTTTACGTTATTGATTATCTAATATTAGTATGAACTCTCTTAAAGGTAGAAACGTGAATGTTGGAGAGGAACATTCAAGTGATAGAGTAACTACACGAAAGGGTATGTGAGTCTAGTCCCTTCTTTCTAAGGCATGATTCTTATGAAATTATACTCCCTATCTCTTCATGACTTTCTTACATCCCAAAAACTATGAGCCAAAATTTATAAAGAGCTTCATATGAGATAAGGTATGAGATACGTTATGAGTACGATAATGATGATGATGAGCTTAAGTCTAAAAATTCTAAAGTTCGTGGTATGATGCATCTACAAAGCTAATGATCCTAAATATGATTAATTGATGTCGTTCTTTGTGCTACACTCACCTTATATGCTAATTCCTTCAAGGTGAGACAGAATACTTATGAAACTCTCTAATGGGATGGGGGGTTCACGACCTTATGTCACCCCGATAAAGTATAGTTGTCTTTGAGTTCCTATGCATGCATTATAATGAGTACACGACAATGATATTACACCGTGCCTATATGGCCGGGCAGACACCGCTAAGGCGGGCAGCGTATACACCATGTCTAGATGGCATGGGCAGACACCACTAGTGGGCGGCATGAGATGGTTGGCCCGGAAGCGGGAGGCCTGGACGCGGGCTAATAATTATCACACCGTACCTATATGGTCGGGCAGCTTATACACGTATGCATACATGATATAATGATGTTTATGAAGTAAGTTAGCATGTTATTATATACACACACACACACACACACACACACACACACACACACACACACACACACACACACACACACACACACACACACACACACACACACACACACACACACACACACACACACACACACACACACACACACACACACACACACACACACACACACACACTATATATATATATATATATATATATATATATATATTTAATTATTTAATATTATATATATATATATATATACTCTCTCTCTCTAGTTGTCTCTCTCTCTCTCTCTCTCTCTCTCTCTCTCTCTCTCTCTCTCTCTCTCTCTCTCTCTCTCTCTCTCTCTCTCTCTCTCTCTCTCTCTCTCTCTTACTTCTCTCTCTCTCTCTGTCTCTCTGGTTTCATTGTATATATATATATATATATCGTTATTCTCTCTTTATATATATATATATATATATATATATATGGTCGTACTGACGTCCTTTTCTTTGGACGCTATGTTCATGCCCACAGGTAGATAGGGAGACGGTGCAGACCCATAGGAGCTATCAGCAGATTTACAGGAGCACTCCATTATCCCGAAGGTGCTATTTTGAGATATTATTTTGTGTACATATTTGGGCATGACGGGATCCTGTCCCGTCCTTATGTCTAGTACTCTAGTAGAGGCTCGTGGATACGTATGTGTGGGTGGTATGGTCTCATGATTTCCCTCATATATATATATATATATATATATATATATATATATATATTATTTTGATAGCCGAAGGGCTTATGTATACAAATATATATATTATTTTGATAGCCGAAGGGCTTATGTATACAAATGCAGATATGTTTCAAATTGAAAATGGTTTTCCTTATGACTACATGTGTGAGGGCAATAAATGTATACAGGATAAGTATGATGAGTATTAGAATGAGTGGTGCTTGGTAGTTTGCTCCGAGTGCCCGTCATGGCCCCTCGTCGGGTCATGACAAAAGTTGTATCAGAGCTGTTCAGTCTTAAGAAGTGTCTACGAGCCGTGTCTAGTAGAATTTTGTTTATGGTGTGTTGCGCGCCACATCTATAGACAGGAAGTAACAAGGCATTTAGGAAAAATGACCATTCTTCTTTTTACTAGATCGTGCGATAGAGCCATGTTATATGACTTACTCCTCCCTAATGGTGTGATTATGATTTCAAAAATGCCGGTAAAGAGAAAAGCTACCGCCGCCCAGAAGGGCAAAGCTATGACAGAAAGGCGGATAGCAAGGGAGCCACCAACTAATGTAGAAGAAGGCAAATCACAAAATGAGGTTCCATCTAATACCTCTCCCACTCCGCCTAACTTAGAAGAGCAAGAGGGGGCTTCAGCTCCAGCTCCTATGACTCCAGTTCCTCCACCAGGTGCTTCGGGTCAACAAATGACCGATACTATTCATCTATTGACACAGTTAGTTGCCGCTCAGGCAAAGCGGCAGGGTACAGGTTTAGGTGACAGGGCGACTAGTACTCGAGCCTGGAATTTTATGAGTTTAAACACTCCAGAGTTTTTCGGTTCAAAGCCGGATAAAGACCCGCAAGGTTTTATCGATGAGATGCTGAGGACATTCAAAATTATTCATGCCTCCGAAATCGAATTTGTGGTGTTGGCATCTGATAGACTCCGTGATGTAGCGGTCCTATGGTATAATAATTGGATATCTTCAATAAAAGAAAACGCACCTCCCCCGGTTTGACAAGAATTTGTAGATGCCTTCATCCGCCACTATTTGCCACCCGAGATTCGTTGGGCTAGAGCGGATAAATTCTTAAATTTGAAGCAAGGAAATATGAGTTCCCGGGTGCATAGCCTTCACTTTAACTCATTGGCTAGATATGCTCCGACCATGGTGGCCGATATGGGAGATAGAGTGCATAGGTTCATGAGAGGCCTAGGGCCACATTTGTTCAAAGATTGCTTGACAGCTTCATTACAGGAGAGGATGGATATTTTCCGTATTCAGGCCTATGCCCAGAACTTAGAAGAGCAGCAACATCCGCAAGGAGTGAGCGCGATATCGATAGAGGGCAGAGTAAAAAGGGCCGCATCTATGGGTACCTGTGAGCGACTATAGGGGGATCAAGGCAGATACATTTTAGATATTCAGTCCAGTCAGCAACTAGTGCACCTCCTCGGGTTGTAGGCAGGAGATTTGATCGCTTCATTCATTCAGGACAGGGTCAGAGTTCGAGAGCCTCAGGTTCTCAGTTTGGGGGTTATTTTAGCCAGCGAAGACCACCAGTACCGCGATGTAGCCAGTGTGGTAAGTTGCATTCTAGTCAGTGTCGCCGAGGTTCAAATGCTTGTTATGCCTGTGTCCAGGTTGGGCATATGATGCGAGATTGCCCATCGATGAGTGGTAGAGTTGGGGTTCAACCCATAGGATCAGCAGCTGTTTTTTCTTCTGTACGCCTGATAGGGCAGACGCCCCAGATTCTAGCAGGTCGAGGTAGAGGTAGAGGAGGACATCCTGTTCAGGTGGCACTCAGCCCCGTATCTATGTTCTAGCCAGATGCCAGGATCTCGAGTCCTCCCCAGATGTGGTTACAAGTACATTGACTATATTCTCTCATGATGTTTAGGCGTTGATTGATCCGGATTCTACATTGTCCTATATTACTCCTTATATTGCTGGTCATATTGGGGTGAGACCCGAGCCAATTAAACCTTTTGAGGTATCTACCCCGGTTGGTGATCCCGTGATAGCTAGACAGGTATATAAGGATTGTGTAATTGTGGTATGTGAACGCTAGACTAAAGTTGATCTAGTTGAACTGGAAATGCTAGATTTTGATGTGATTATGGGTATGGATTGGTTGGCCTCTTGTTATGCCAATGTCGATTGTCGAATGAAAGTAGTTCGATTTCAGTTTCCCGGAGAGCCCGTGCTTGAATGGAAAGGTAATACAGCGTCTCCTAGAGGTAGTTTTATTTCCTACCTTAAGGCGAGAACGATGATAGCTAAGGGCTATATTTATCACTTAGTCCGAGTTCATGACAGCAAAGCAAAGCCGCCGACTTTTCAATCTGTCCCGATAGTGAACGAATTTTCGGATGTATTTCCTGATGAACTTCCAAGCCTTCCTCCGAAAAGAGAGATTGATTTTGCTATTGATGTACTACCAGACACCAAGCCTATTTCTATTCCTCCTTACCGAATGGCCCCCGCCGAGTTGAAAGAGATAAAAGCCCAACTGAAGGATTTGCTCGAGAAGGGATTTATTAGGCCCGATTCATCAACGTAGGGAGCACCCGTTCTATTTGAGAAGAAGAAAGATGGTTTCCTACGGATGTGCATTGATTATAGGCGTACTGAATAAGTTGACGATAAAAATAGATATCCGCTACCAAGAATCGATGATTTGTTTGACCAATTACAGGGTGCCAAGTGGTTTTCCAAAATAGACCTGAGGTCAGGTTATCACCAAGTGAGAGTTAGAGAAGAAGATATTCCCAAAACAGCCTTCAGAACAAGATATGGCCATTATGAATTTCAGGTAATGTCATTTGGGTTGACTAGTGCTCCGATAGTGTTTATGAATTTGATGAATAATGTATTTAGGCCACTCTTCGATCTGTTCGTGATCGTGTTTGTTGATGATATTTTGGTATATTCTCCGACAGAATCCGAGCATGCAGACTATTTGCGCATTATCCTTGGGATTTTTTGTACTCGTGAATTGTATGCAAAATTTTCAAAATGCGAGTTTTGATTAAATTCTGTGACTTTTCTGGGCCATGTTATTTCAGCAGATGGCATTCGAGTTGATACTCAAAAAATCAAGGTTGTGAAGACTTGGCCAAGGCCTACAACGCCCACGAAAGTCCGTTGTTTTCTGGGTTTGGCAAGTTATTATAGAAGATTTGTGGAAGGATTTTCCTCCATCTTAGCACCATTGATGAAACTAATTCAGAAGTTAGCGAAATTTCAACGGACTGATGCTTGTGAACACAGTTTTCAAGAATTGAAGGACAGATTGACTTCAGGCCCAATATTGACACTTCCAGAAGGGCCAGATGGTTATGTTGTATATTGTGGTGCCTCTGGTGTTGGGTTAGGTTGTGTATTGATGCAGCATGGTAAAGTCATTGCCTATGCTTCAAGGCAGTTGCGGAAACACGAGAAGAATTATCCGACCCATGACCTTGAGTTGGCTGCGGTTATTCATGCATTAAAAATGTGGAGACACTACTTGTATGGTGTACATGTTGATATCTATACGGATCACAAGAGTCTCCAGTATATTTTCAAACAGAAAGAGTTGAATCTACGACAGAGGCGATGGTTAGAGCTACTGAAACATTATGATGTGAGTATTTTATACCATCCCGGAAAAGCGAATGTAGTGGCTGATGCACTTAGCCGCAAATCAATGGGTAGTTTATGTGGAGTTCCTTTGGAGAAGAAAGAACTAATCCATGAGCTCCACCAACTAGCTAATCTTGGAGTCCGCTTAATTGACTCAGGCAATGCAGGAATTGGTATTAATAATCCAACTGTTTCATCCTTACATATGGAGGTGAAAGAACGTCAATATGAAGATCCTCAGTTGAGCCATTATAGAGGTACATTTCATGAGAAAGAGAAGTCTCCATTCGAACTTTTTATAGATGGAGTTCTTAGATACCGAGGCAGGCTATGTTTTCCGAATGTTGCGGAATTATGTCGTCGGATTCTAGAAGAAGCTCATTATTCTCGGTATTCTATTCATCCAGGAGCGACAAAGATGTATCATGATCTTAAGCTAATGTATTGGTGGGATGGAATGAAAAAAGACATAGCAGAATTTGTGGCTCAATGTCCAAATTATCAACAAGTGAAAGTTGAACATCAAAAGCCAGGAGGATTATTGCAAGTAATGGAAATTCCAACTTGGAAGTGGGAAGCAATAAACATGAATTTCATTGTAGAGTTACCTCGTTCCTGAAGCAAGTATGATTCTATATGGGTGATTGTGGATAGACTGACAAAATCAGCCCATTTTCTTCTAGTCAAAACTACCTATTCAGCAGAAGATTATGCAAGGGTATATCTCAAGGAGATTGTGAGACTTCATGGTGTTCCAATATCTATTATCACAGACAGAGGGGAACAATTTACAGCCAAGTTCTGGATGTCTTTCCAAGAAGGTTTGGGTACTTGGGTAAAGCTTAGCACAACATTTCATCCGAACACACTATTCAGACCTTGGAAGATATGTTGCAGGCATGTATGCTAAATTTTAGTGGTAGTTGGGATGACCACTTACCTCTTATTGAGTTTGGTTACAAAAATAGCTACCATTCCAGTATTCAAATGGCCCCGTGTGAAGCTTTATATGGAAGAAAGTGTAGATCCCCAATTGGGTGGGTTTAAGTTGGGGAGACACAATAAATAGGCCCAGAATTGATTAAACAAGCAGTGGAAAGGTCAAGATTATCTGAGATCAATTGTTGACAGCCCGAAGTCGCCAAAATCCTATGCGAACAACCGTCGGTGAGACTTAGAATTTCAAGTTGATGATTGGGTATTTCTGAAGGTATCACTGATGAAAGGTGTGATGAGATTTGTTAAGAAAGGAAAATTGAGTCCTCGGTATATTGGACCCTACAAGATTATCCGCAAAGTGGGTCGAGTAGCATATGAATTGGACTTACCTCCAGAACTTGAATCAGTCCATCCAGTTTTTCATGTCTCAATGCTTCAGAAATGTGTTGGAGATCCTACTAGGATTGTACCGGTAGATGATGTTCAAATAACAGAAAAGCTAGCCTATGAACAGATACCTATTACCATACTAGACAGGCAAGGACGGAGACTTAGGAATAAAGAAGTAGCTTCAGTCAAAGTCTTATGGAGAAACAATAACCGAGAAGAAATGACTTGGGAAGCGGAAGAAAATATGAAGTCTAAGTACGCACACTTATTTCTACCCCTGGAAGAGACCCAAGATAAGGCAACGGCATTATGAGGTAAGTATGCTTTCTTTTCATGCTTTTGGTCGTGTGTGGCCATAAAAATATTGCTATGGTGTTGTAGCCCTGTGAGGCATGGTTATTGTGGGCTGTTGTGACAGGGTGATAGCGCCATATTACAGGGGAAACTTTGGCGAAATTTTCACAGAATTCCCGAAAACTTAATGTTATATCCCGTATTTTTATACGACGGATTATTCGTAAGCTAATCGACATAAATCAAAGAACAAGATTATTTATGGATATGAGACAAGGACTTTTAATCCCCGATTTTTATTAATGCACGAATTGCTTATAAATTTTAATTGGTATTGAAATATTAATGAAGATTAGGGGTTAATTAACCATTATTAGACTATTAAGTGGGATTAAAAGTTTAATTATTTCATTAATTGGCCATTAGTGGCCGTGTGGGCCCCACCCATGGCTTGGCCAAATTTGATTGGCTCAAGCCATGAGTGGGACATGTGTCCATCTTGTAGGAACCATATTTAGAGTAAATTTATGACTAAGGGAGCCATTTATCATCTTCAACCAAAATAGAAAACCTAGAAGTGGAAAGAGAAGCTCTCGGCCATGGCTGATTTTTGGCAAGCTTTCAACCTTGATCCAAATTGATTTTTCAAGGTGTTCTAACCAAATTGGAAGGGCAGATTGTGACGTGAAAGCAGTCAACAGGGAAGCAAGAACAAGTATTAATTCAATGCACAAATTCTAGCCAAGTTGAGAAATCAAGTGTTAAGCTAAGGTTTAATCTTCTTTTACATGTATTAAGGGTGGTTTGAACATGTTGTAGTTTGTAGAAATGGATGAAATTCATCGAATTATGTGTGATGGTGTTGAAGCCGTGTAGGGGCTGTTTTGTGTAGGAGATGGTGAATTGAATTTACTTGGTATTTTGGTTGTTGCTGTTATGAATTTTATGATGAGAATGTAGGTATTTAATGGTTCAAGTTGGAGTTGTAATTGTTTGTGGGTTGTTGTAGAAGTTAATATGGTGTTAGTATAGTTTCTTGTATTTAAATGAATAATGTTGTTAACGTATGGTTGTTGGTATAGTTCATGAATTTGGATGAAAAGAATGTGTTAAGGAATGTATAATAAACGTAAATGGTTTGTTTGGCATGTCCGTAGACGTTCGTGAAGTTATCTGTTACACCTTGAAAATTTCCCCTTAAGCGTACAGTGAATAGACTAATGAGGGGTACGATGTATACGAGGTTTGGACAAGTAAGAACTAGTATCTGATGATGCTAATTAAGAATTTCAAAGGCAGTAGACTTGAGGAAAGAAAGTTGTTAAGAGAAGCAAGACTTAAGTTAGTGTATCGGACGAGAATTACGAGCATTGAGTTAATGGCATATGAATGATGCCCCAAGGGAGAGTTATAACGTCCCTTAGAATGGTATTGAAGTGATGAACAAGTGTTAAGAAGGTTCCACAAGGATCGGCGATCAAACGAGTCGACGAAACAACTTTCGGAAACACTGGGCAAACATACGGCCGGACATACGCCGTATAAAATATCTTTGGACGTATGTCCGCCCGTAGATTAGCCCAGAATGACTTAAGCCACTGGACCAAATGTACGGTCCAACATACGGTTAGTATAAAATATACGGACCGTATGTTGGTCCGTATATTTCCATCGGGGCGAAGTCGATTTTTTATAAAGGATCCTTTCCTTTTCATTTTTCATTTCCCACTTCACCTCTACACTTCAAGAACCCTCTAGAACATCTCCAAACACTTCATCCATGAGAAAATCATAGAAATCAAAGATCAACAACAAGAAATCAAGAGAATCAAGTGAAGGAAACCCATTAAAAGTCATCCAAGTCAAGAAATCCAAAGAGAGATAAAATAGGGTTTTGGTGCTAAGGGTGAATCACCACTCCAAGCTTATTCCTTCATCATCTAAGGTAAGTTTCATGAACTTTACATGCTATTTGAAGTATTATTGAGTTAAGATTCATGGATTGTAGAAGAGTACAACAAATGGGTCATTAAATGGATGATTAATGTCATTAGTGATTAGTAGTGGATTGAATCATGGAAATGAATATGTTGATGATATAAATATGTTATAAATGACCTATAGAACATGAAATAAGTATTGGGTACGAAAGAATACGACGACGGATTTTTAGTCATAATTATGGGAAATTGAGGTGAATTATGAAATGCGAATCATATGAATGAATGACGATTGTTGTTAGCGATATTGTGATGATTATTATGAATGTTGGGAGCTGATATGGAATGTGGCGGAAAGTAGTATAAACAAAGGAAATGCTGCCCAAATTTCTATAGCCTTAGTAAGTATGATTTTACGATTATATAGCTAATGTTGATGCGAATTCCATTGAAGGTAAACGAGAGCATTAAAGGAGAACGAGCAAGCGATAGAATAAGCTAAACGACAAAGGTATGTAAAGTTTAGCCCTTTCATTCCAAGGCATGACTTCTATGGCATGAAATTCCTCCTTACTACGAATGTCCCATCTCCAAGAAAGTCAAGAGTCCTCACTCATGGATAGCCATACGAGATAAGAGATAAGCTATGAGCATGATAACGGTAATGATGGTAGTAAGCTAAAGACTAGAGATGCTAGAGCCTATGGTATGATGCTCCTAAGACGCTAATGACGCTATATATGTAATCTAATGGCATTGATCATTATGCCCACTCACCTTATGCTTGTTCCTTCAAGGTGAGGCGAATACGTATGAATGTTCCATAACGAAGTCGGGGTCCACGACCTTATGTCACCCCGATATAAATATAGACGTCTTGAGTTCAAATGTATGTGTTAAGGATATGTATAGTTATATGTGATGTAAGAATGCTAAAATATGACACGCTTACGATGCGATTATGACACGAGTAAAGATGAAAGAATAATATGTTCATGAAATAAATGATAGCGATGAACCTACGATAATGTATGATGACAAGTATATGAAGTATATGGTGTCTATGCACAAATATATGTATTATGACGACATGATGATGCATGTACGATATGAGATGTAGGTGATGTGATCGAGCCCTCGTGGCCGAATACGATGTCTTTGTCGAGCCTATGAGGCCGAATACGGATAATGATCAAATGGGTACAAATAGATGCGACATTATGATAAGTGTATGTATGTTTATGATGAATGCAAGATGATGACTAGATATGTTAAGGTCATGATACCCCTATGTGATATATATGTATATATGTATGTATCGAGCCCATGAGGGCCGAGTACGTATAATCCTAAGCCTATCGAGCCCAAAGAGGGCCGAGTACGCATACCGGGGATCCCATCGAGCCCAAGAGGGCCGAGTACGTGTACCAGTAATGTCATCGAACCGAGCGGGCCGAGTACGTATGCTAGCGATTCCATCGAGCCGAAGGGGCCGAGTACGAATGATACTAATCTATAGAAGTATGAGTATGCTACAAGTATGACACCGTTATGAATACGACTATGTTATATGCATGATGCTTATATGAGCACGACTATGTTTCACGTATGATATCTATGTGAGTATGATTGTGTTACCTGTATGATTATACCATATGCATCACATTCATGTGAGTACGAATGAGATAAGTATGTGATATCTTTACGAGTACGATTAAGCTATACATATGACAGTGATTAGAGTTCGAATATACTACTAACATGTAAGTGCGAGTAAGGGCTATATATATATGCAAAGCACGTGATGCGGGCATGAGTATGACGAGATAATAGATATGAAAGGTAAGTAAGTAAAGGATATGGATGTATGTATACGAGTACGAAATAGAACATGGAACGCCCTACGGAAAGCGGGTAAGTGCTATGAAGAGAATGTTATCGTCTCCGCTTTATGTTATTTCATATATTATCCGTTATGTTTTTCTCTATTCTTGCTCATGCTTTACATACTCGGTACAATATTCGTGCGACGTCCTTCTCTTTGGACACCGTGTTCATGCCCACGGGTAGACGAGGAGACGGTGCGGATCCTCGGTAGCTAGCTAGCGGCGAGTTGCGGGAGCCCTCCTTTATTCGGAGGTGCTATTTTGAGATATGGTTTTGTGTACATGTATTTTGGGCACGGCGGGGTCTGTCCCGTCCATATGTTCAGTGTTCTAGTAGAGGCTCGTAGATACGTATGTGTGGGTAGCATGGTCCCATAGTCATTGTGTAAATGAAAGCCTATGTATACTATTATTATTTTGATAGCCCAAAGGGCCTACGTTATATAAGTAAATATATTCTATATGAAAGTCATTTTCTATTATTATAAACGACAAGAGAAATGAATAAAGACGGGTTAAGCAGTAGAATGAGGGGTGCTCGGTGGTCAGCCTCGGGTACCCGTCGCGGCCCGTAGGTCGGGTCGTGACAAAAGTGGTATCAGAGCAGTTCAGTCCTAGGAAGTGTCTACGAGCCGTGTCTAGTAGAGTCTTGTTTATGGTGTGTTGCGCGCCACGCTAATAAACAAGAGGCTACAGGGCATTTAGGAAAAATGACCATCTTTCTTCATATGAGATCGTGCGATAGAGCCAAGTATAAGATGAAATTCCTCCCTAATGAGTATGTTGTGATTTCAGAAATGCCGCCAAAAGGGAAAGCTAAAGCCGCCCAGAGGGCGAGACTACGATGAAGAGGCGGGCAGAAATAGAGCCGCCTATGAATAGAGATGAGGGCGAATCACATGATGAGGTTCCATCTAGTGCCTCCACTACTCCGCCCGTTACGGAAGAGCAAGAAGGGGCTTCAGCTCCAGCTCCTATGCCTACAATCCCTCCACCATCTACTTCAGGCCAACAAGTGGCCGAGGCCATTAACTTATTGACACAGATAGTTGCCACCCAGGCACAGCGGCAAGATTCGGGCTTAAGTGACAGGGCCGCTAGTACTAGAGCCCGTGATTTTATGAGTTTGAATCCCCCGGAGTTTTTCGGGTCAAAGCCGGATGAAGACCCTCAAGGTTTTATTGATGAAATGTTGAGGACATTGAGGATTATCCATGCCTCTGAAACCGAATCAGTGGAGTTAGCGTCTTATAGACTCCGAGATGTGGCGGTTCTATGGTATAACAACTGGAGATCGTCAAGAAAAGAGAATGCGCCCCCTCCCGTGTGGCAAGAGTTCGTTGATGCCTTCATTCGTCATTATTTGCCCCGAGATCCGCCGAGCTAGAGCGGATAGATTCTTAAATTTAAAGCAAGGAAATATGAGCGCCGAGAATATAGCCTTCAATTTAATTCGTTGGCTAGATATGCTCCGATGATGGTGGCCGACATGGGTGACGAGTGTACGGGTTTGTGAGCGGCTTAGGGCCACATTTATATCAAGAATGTTTAACGGCTTCATTGCAAGACGGGATGGACATTTCCGCATTCAAGCCCATGCCCAAAATTTAGAAGGGCAACAACGGCCGCAAAGGGGTGGACGTGAAGGTGATAAGGGGCAAGGTAAGAGGGCCAGACCCATGGGTGCCGATAGCAGCTATAGAGGGAGATCGAGGAAGTCATACTCTAGGCACTCAGGCCAGGGGTCCGATTACTCCATTCATTCCGGACCGAGTCAGAGTTTCGGAGAGTACGGTTCTCGGTATAGAAGTGATTCGGGCCAGACGAGATCGTCCATACCACGGTGTACCCGGTGCGGTAAGCAACATTGGGGACCATGTCGAGTGGGGTCGGATGTTTGCTATAGTTGTGGCCGATCAGGTCATATTATGAGAGAGTGCCCATTTCGAGGCGACGGCAACGTGCGGTCCGGCCACGGGATCCGCGGCCGGATCTTCGTCATCTATGCGCCCGCGGGACAAGACTCCCGGACACTAGTAGTGCGGGGTAGAGGAGGGAGAGAGCGTCTAATTCGAGTGGCCCTCGGCATCGTATGTATGCATTGGTTGAGCGACAAGATCCGAGTCACCCCCGATGCCGTCACGGTATATCTACATTTTTTTAATTATGTGCTAAAGGAAGAATAAATAATTGTAGCAATGAGCGAGTATAAATTGAGAAGTTATATTATGTAGCGATGGTAGTGGGGAAAGAACGATATGTGGTATTATGGTTCTCAAGTTTAAGGAAGTAGGATGCAAAGAGGAAAAAAAAAACCCCCAAGATAGCGATGATGATGAGTTACGACTATAAGAAGCTATTTACGTATAGAGTAAAGGGAAGAGGGAAGACACGAGTATGTTAAACCTCCACATATAGGTTATCGTAGCTATGGATCATCGAAACGACATGAATAAGACGCGGTATAGTAAGAGGTATACAAATTAGAGATTTGGAGGCAAGGCGGGAATTTAAAGATGGCATAGGCAAGACCCCAAAGGGGGAAAGCGAGGAAGAGGAACGCAAGTGTAGAAAGTTAACGATAGACCCTAAACGTGTCAAATAGATGTGATGAGCGATGATAGTGACGATGTTAAGGAATGCTTATGATCTTATATGTATATGTGCCTATATATGACTATTATGGAAACCCCGAGCTTGTATGACCGGGTAGAGTACGATATATGCGAATGAATATGTATACATGATGATGAGCACGCACCACTATAGTTAGGTACGGATGACCCTGGGCCTTGGCCGGGCCAAGTATGTGAAGTACCGACTCTTCATAGTCGGGTATGTTATGTAAATGTTATATGAATACTATGTATACGAAATCAACATGAGTACGAATATGTTAAGCATGTGTAATATATATATACGATATGTGAACGATACGAACATGAGTGCAAATATGTTACGAATATAGAAAGGCGACGAATATGAGTATGTAAATGAATGTGATCATGAATAGAGATATGGCTATGAACACAAATATGTGTATGGGGGTGGATATCTGTATATGTATAGGTGTATACGCACATGGATTAGCCAAGAACGGTGGTATGACCTGCAAGCAATTATACTTCGCTAATGAAACCAAGCGAGATAGAGTCGCAAACCATGTAAGATTTAATATCGTTGTTGAGCAAGAAAAAGAATCGTCAGGACGTAGAAATTAAATGAAAGGTATGGTGAGAGATGGTAAGAAAGGAGGAATTAAATCCTCGACAAAGGGATGGGTTGTCATAAAGGGGAATGCATTAAATGAAGTGTAATAATTAGAGTATCTGAACGCCCCTATTTCCATCATTACTCAGATATTATGTCCCCTCATTGTGGAATAAAATATTGGATCCCGCGAGATAATC
Source organism: Lycium ferocissimum (assembly GCF_029784015.1). Classification (NCBI taxonomy): domain Eukaryota; kingdom Viridiplantae; phylum Streptophyta; class Magnoliopsida; order Solanales; family Solanaceae; genus Lycium; species Lycium ferocissimum. Next base: position 54,568 of record NW_026725543.1, read on the forward strand.
TGCACCTATTTTAGCCCGGAAGAGCTGTATGATGAGACGACGGGATGACAAGGTATGTACGCTTTACTTTTATGTATATGGGTCGTGTGTGGCCAATCTGTAATGCTATTGTGTTGTAGCCCTGTGAGGCAATGATATTATGGGTTGTTGTGACAGGATGGTATCGCCATATTATAGGGAAAACTCTGGCGAAATTTTTCTAGAATTCCCGATGATTTAACATTCGGGGATGAATGTTCCAAAAGGGGGGGAGAATGTTACACCTTGAAAATTTCCCCTTAAGCGTACAGTGAATAGACTAATGAGGGGTACGATGTATACGAGGTTTGGACAAGTAAGAACTAGTATGTGATGATGCTAATTAAGAATTTCAAAGGCGGTAGACTTGAGGAAAGAAAGTTGTTAAGAGAAGCAAGACTTAAGTTAGTGTATCGGACGAGAATTACGAGCATTGAGTTAATGGCGTATGAATGATGCCCCAAGGGAGAGTTATAACGTCCCTTAGAATGGTATTGAAGTGATGAACAAGTGTTAAGAAGGTTCCACAAGGATCGGCGATCAAACGAGTCGACGAAACAACTTTCGGAAACACAGGCAAACATACGGCCGGACATGCGCCGTATAAAATATCTTTGGACGTATGTCCAGCCGTAGAATGAGCCTAGAATGACTTAAGCCACTGGACCAAATGTACGGTCCAACATACGGTTATAAAATTATACGGACCGTATGTTGGTCCGTATATTTCCATCGGGGCTGAAGTGATTTTTTTAATAAGGGATCCTTTCCTTTTCATTTTTCATTTCCCACTTCACCTCTACACTTCAAGAACCCTCTAGAACATCTCCAAACACTTCATCCATGAGAAAATCATAGAAATCAAAGATCAACAACAAGAAATCAAGAGAATCAAGTGAAGGAAACCCATTAAAAGTCATCCAAGTCAAGAAATCCAAAGAGAGATAAAATAGGGTTTTGGTGCTAAGGGTGAATCACCACTCCAAGCTTATTCCTTCATCATCTAAGGTAAGTTTCATGAACTTTACATGCTATTTGAAGTATTATTGAGTTAAGATTCATGGATTGTAGAAGAGTACAACAAATGGGTCATTAAATGGATGATTAATGTCATTAGTGATTAGTAGTGGATTGAATCATGGAAATGAATATGTTGATGATATAAATATGTTATAAATGACCTATAGAACATGAAATAAGTATTGGGTACGAAAGAATACGACGACGGATTTTTAGTCATAATTATGGGAAATTGAGGTGAATTATGAAATGCGAATCATATGAATGAATGACGATTGTTGTTAGCGATATTGTGATGATTATTATGAATGTTGGGAGCTGATATGGAATGTGGCGGAAAGTAGTATAAACAAAGGAAATGCTGCCCAAATTTCTATAGCCTTAGTAAGTATGATTTTACGATTATATAGCTAATGTTGATGCGAATTCCATTGAAGGTAAACGAGAGCATTAAAGGAGAACGAGCAAGCGATAGAATAAGCTAAACGACAAAGGTATGTAAAGTTTAGCCCTTTCTTTCCAAGGCATGACTTCTATGGCATGAAATTCCTCCTTACTACGAATGTCCCATCTCCAAGAAAGTCAAGAGTCCTCACTCATGGATAGCCATACGAGATAAGAGATAAGCTATGAGCATGATAACGGTAATGATGGTAGTAAGCTAAAGACTAGAAGATGCTAGAGCCTATGGTATGATGCTCCTAAGACGCTAATGACGCTATATATGTAATCTAATGGCATTGATCATTATGCCCACTCACCTTATGCTTGTTCCTTCAAGGTGAGGCAGAATACGTATGAATGTTCCATAACGAAGTCGGGGTCCACGACCTTATGTCACCCCGATATAAATATAGACGTCTTGAGTTCAAATGTATGTGTTAAGGATATGTATAGTTATATGTGATGTAAGAATGCTAAAATATGACACGCTTACGATGCGATTATGACACGAGTAAAGATGAAAGAATAATATGTTCATGAAATAAATGATAGCGATGAACCTACGATAATGTATGATGACAAGTATATGAAGTATATGGTGTCTATGCACAAATATATGTATTATGACGACATGATGATGCATGTACGATATGAGATGTAGGTGATGTGATCGAGCCCTCGTGGCCGAATACGATGTCTTTGTCGAGCCTATGAGGCCGAATACGGATAATGATCAAATGGGTACAAATAGATGCGACATTATGATAAGTGTATGTATGTTTATAATGAATGCAAGATGATGACTAGATATGTTAAGGTCATGATACCCCTATGTGATATATATGTATATATGTATGTATCGAGCCCATGAGGGCCGAGTACGTATAATCCTAAGCCTATCGATCCCAAGAGGGCCGAGTACGCATACGGGGATCCCATCGAGCCCAAGAGGGCCGAGTACGTGTACCAGTAATGTCATCGAGCCGAGCGGGCCGAGTACGTATGCTAGCGATTCCATCGAGCCGAAGGGGCCGAGTACGAATGATACTAATCTATAGAAGTATGAGTATGCTACAAGTATGACACCGTTATGAATACGACTATGTTATATGCATGATGCTTATATGAGCACGACTATGTTTCACGTATGATATCTATGTGAGTATGATTGTGTTACTGTATGATTATACCATATGCATCACATTCATGTGAGTACGAATGAGATAAGTATGTGAGATCTTTACGAGTACGATTAAGCTATACATATGACAGTGATTAGAGTTCGAATATACTACTAACATGTAAGTGCCGAGTAAGGGCTATATATATATGCAAAGCACGTGATGCGGGCATGAGTATGACGAGATAATAGATATGAAAGGTAAGTAAGTAAAGGATATGGATGTATGTATACGAGTACGAAATAGAACATGGAACGCCCTACGGAAAGCGAGGTAAGTGCTATGAAGAGAATGTTATCGTCTCCCGCTTTATGTTATTTCATATATTATCCGTTGTGTTTTTCTCTTATTTTGCTCATGCTTTACATACTCGGTACAATATTCGTGCGACGTCCTTCTCTTTGGACGCCCCGTGTTCGTGCCACGGGTAGACGAGGAGACGGTGCGGATCCTCGGTAGCTAGCGGCGAGTTGCGGAAGCCCTCCTTTATTCGGAGGTGCTATTTTGAGATATGGTTTTGTGTACATGTATTTTGGGCACGGCGGGGTCTGTCCCGTCCATATGTTCAGTGTTCTAGTAGAGGCTCGTAGATACGTATGTGTGGGTAGCATGGTCCCATAGTCATTGTGTAAATGAAAGCCTATGTATACTATTATTATTTTGATAGCCCAAAAGGGCCTACGTTATATAAGTAAATATGTTCTATATGAAAGTCATTTTCTATTATTATAAACGACAAGAGAAATGAATAAAGACAGGTTAAGCAGTAGAATGAGGGGTGCTCGGTGGTCAGCCTC